>NC_137105.1:46784033-47006533 GCF_949357685.1 Gobio gobio | reverse complement strand
CTTACACTCCCAAAAACAAACAAACAAACAAAAAATAAATACTTTTTTTCATCCAATCTAGCTTGGTCGGTTACACTACAGCAAAGAAAAGAAAAAATCTCTTACTCTGTCAGTGCTAAGTCTTTCATGAAAGATACACAACACTGATGCAGAGACTCTAAGTCTGATAATGGTCTATTATTGGAGTGTCTTATCTAAAATTCTTGTAGCTCTGAGGCATCTACAGAGGGCCTACCACTGAAATACATTGAAAATGCCCCCACACATTGTGGTGGATGAAGGACACATACACAGTATCACAAATACAGATACCCTAATGAAATATTACTCTACAAAATATATTAGTACTCTTTTTAAATTTTAAAAAGTAAAAGGACAAAAGTACTTATTTTTAATGTACTTAAGCATCAAAAGTATTTATCAATTGATCATGTTTATTTTATTTATTTATTTCATTTTTAAAATGTTTTGCCTCTGTCTTTCTTACTGCTCAAAAAAGCCATTTAATGAGAGAGAGGTCTAATACACACTTTTATGAGTTAAAAGAAAGATTATTAAAGATAATTAAGATAATTATCTTAATGTTTGCAAATAAGAAAACCAACCATTTTTGGTTTTCATTCAGTTCCATTGTAAGGACAAAAATTGCAATGGAAGTCAATGGAAACCAAAACTTTTTGGATTTGAACATTCTTCAAAATACGTTATTTTATGTTCCACCGAGGAAAGAAAGTCATACAGGTTTGAAATGACATAAGAATGAGTGAACAATGCAAAAATGCTAATGACCAATGAGTTGGACTATCCCCTAAAGTTACTGGTAATTATCCAAAAACGTTACTTTAACTTAAGTGTGAGAAAACAAGTAAAACCAACAACAACAAAATATGCCATGATATTGTATCTAGAAATGAACAAAAACAATAACAAAAAAAACTTTTGTGTATCAGTCAAATCCTCTGCACACTCAAGCTCTGAGGATCATATTCCTCTCGGTTTTGGCTCATTTTAGTTGGGCATGGCCAGTTCAGAGACTTGTTTTGGAGACTTGCTCTGACTGGATTATTCAATAGTTGATGACTCAAGAACAGCTGCAAACAGATCGGTCCAATTTCTGAATGAAGATTTTAGTGCATTTTGAAAACAAGGGGCCCTATCTTGCACCCAGCGCAATTGACTTTGTACACCGACGCATGTGTCATTCCTATTTTGCACCCGCGCAAAGCGCGCTTTTCCCTCCACAGAAGCACGTCGCTAAACTAGTGAATGAACTTGCGCTACCTGGGCGGTTCAGCGCAAAAAAGGAGGCGTGTTCCGGTGCAAACAATCCCTGGTGCTATTTTGCTGTTCCATTAAACAATTGCGCCACTGACCAGAAAAAACCTAGTCTAAAGTCAGTGGCGCGTTGCGCGTTGTTCATTATGCTATTTTAAGGGCGCATGCTTGACCATAATGTATAGCGTGCACAACGCGCATACACTTTGCTCATGTAATTTAGATGCAACAGTTATTTTTGCAAATCATAAATTGTTACACTAAAAAATATTAACACATGAGATGACGGAAATCATTGTGGTGTGCCACGAAGATGTGAAAAAATAGGCATAAATCTAGCTTACAAATTATTCAGGCTAATTGTTGTCTAATAATTAAGGATCAGACCTGTTTGCCCAATAGTGGCAACTTCTGGCAAGACATATATGTATATAAGGACATCTAACAAATTGGTTTGTCCGTCAAGAACCAGGAAAAAAAATCGGTGAGGGTGGACGCAGCGATGTCCTCTGCTGGCGTCAGGTCCTGAGTAGAGGCAGATCCACCTCCCGTTACACGGCGTGCCCGATTGATGCTGGCAAGCTTGGACTTTCCCCGTCTTCTGATGTCATTGTAGCGCTTGCGCCACTGGTGCGACGTCCTGGGGATGCCAGCTGATGAAACAATTGTGGCTATTTCCTCCCACCTGGGTGTGAACATCTCCGAGGATCTGACCTGGACTACACACATCCAGACACAGGTGAAAAAAGCCTGGCAAAGACTGTACCACCTGCGCCAGCTGAGGAAATTCAGGGTTTCACCAGCCATCCTGAAAACTTTCTATCGAGGGGCGATAGAAAGTGTCCTGACTCAGTGCATCACAGCGTGGTACGGGAACAGCACCAGTCACGATTCCAAAGCCCTGCAAAGAGTGGTGCGCTTATCCGAGCGCATCTCAGGCTCAGCTCTCCCGTCTCTGCAGGACATCTACACCAAACGCTGCAGAGGTAGAGCTACTAAAATCATCAGAGACATTAATCACCCTGCAAACTCTCACTTCACCCTGCTGCCATCTGGTAAGCGCTTCCGTAGCCTGATGGCAAAGACTGAAAGACTCAGGAGGAGTTTCTTCCCCCAGGCCATCAGACTCCTGAACTCAGTCACGTGACTTCACTTCACCCCCGCACACACATAAACATCCAGTTTAAACATTAACATCCACATACTGCCATTGCACTGCACTTTACTTTCCTATTGTTACTGCGTAACAACCTGTAATAAACCTTGCACATTATACTTCTTTATATATACATATATATATATTTATGTTAACCACTTATTTCTAAGTCTACAGTTTATCTCACTTATCATATCCACTTATTTTTTTATATTTTTATATTTTAATTTTTATATTTTTATTTTTATCTTATTTCCTATTTTTATCTTTTACTTGATTTATTTATAATTCTACTTATGTTAATACTTTTTATTGTAATTTTATTCTATTTCTATTTTAATTTCTTGTAACTGTTATTTGCACTGTCCATGGAGCGGACCTGTTTACATTTCACTGCCAGTTGTATATTGTGTATATAACTGTGTATGTGACAAATAAAACTCTTGAATCTTGAATCTTGAATCTTGAATCCACGCCTGTTTAACCGACGCTATTTCTCTGGATAAGCCTAGTACCAAGTCGTCTCTGGATAAGCCTAGTACCAAGTCGTCTCTGGATAAGCCTTGTTCCAAGTCGTCTCTGGATAAGCCCTGTTCCAAGCCATCCAAGTTGTCTCTGGATAAGCTGAGTTCCAAGTCGTCTCTGGATAAGCCTAATTTCAAGTCGTCTCTGGATAAGCCTAGAACCAAGTCGTCTCTGGATAAGCCTAGTTCCAAGTCATCCAAGTTGTCTATGGATAAGCCCTGTTCCAAGCCATCCAAGTTGTCTTTGGATAAGCTGAGTTCCAAGTCATCTCTGGATAAGCCTAATTTCAAGTCGTCTCTGGATAAGCCTAGAACCAAGTTGTCTCTGGATAAGCTGAGTTCCAAGTCGTCTCTGGATAAGCCTAATTTCAAGTCGTCTCTGGATAAGCCTAGAACCAAGTTGTCTCTGGATAAGCCTAGTTCCAAGTCGTCTCTGGAAAAGCCCTGTTCCAAGTCATCCAAGCTGTCTATGGATAAGCCCTGTTCCAAGCCATCCAAGTTGTCTTTGAATAAGCTGAGTTCCAAGTCGTCTCTGGATAAGCCTAATTCCAAGTCGCCATAGGATAAACCCAGTTCCAAGTCGTCTCTGGATAAGCCTAATTCCAAGTCGCCATAGGATAAACCCAGTTCCAAGTCGTCTCTGGATAAGCCCAGTTCCAAGTCGTTCAAGTCGTCTCTGGATAAGCAGAGTTCCAAGTCATCTCTGGATAAGCCCAATTCCAAGTCGCCGCGGAATTGGGTCCTCAATGGGTTCTGCTCTGCTCCACGGACCTGCCAGGGGCTTCCCAGTCAACAGCTCTTCCATGGCCTGTCCCTTTGCTCCATCTCAGGCCTCCAACCCATCAGCTCCACCTTGGCTCAACTCTCCCTTGGCTCCACCATGGACTATCATCCCCCAGCCTCCGCCGGGCTCCCTCGTACCTGTGGCTCCACCTTGGCCCTTGTTTAGTTTGTATTATTCGTTTTCATTGTCTATTTTTGCTGGTGTTCGAGTCATTCATTAGCTGGTTTTCTAACTAGTTCTCACCTGTTCTCTGTTTTCTTGATGATCATCCTCCTGTGTATATTAGCCCTCTGTGTCTTCAGTTCAAGGTCTTGTGTTAACATTACTTTCATGTGTAGTGGTATTTCATTTCTAGAGTGTATTAAACGTTTTATAATCCTTAATTCTGGGTCACGCATCATCCTTGGATTTAACTATACATGCAACCCCTCACAATAATAGTAAAAAAAAATTTTTTTTAAATGACTGATATTTACTGTTTTTATTTTAGGGTTCAATTCTCACTATTAACTAGTTGCTTATTATCATGCATATTACTAGGATAAGGACTTTTTATTAGTACGTATAAAGCACATATTAAAATGCCTTATTCTGCATGACCTTATTCTACATCCCTTGATCATACCCAATACCTAACCTTAAATGCCACAGAAACTACCATACTAACTATTAATAAGCAGGAAATTAGGAGTTTATTGAGGCAAAAGTCGTAGTTAAAAGTGAATATGTGTTCTCCATACTCAATAGTTACCATAAAGTTGTGCAGGACAACAAACCTGTCAACAAGAACATCGAGGGCTGTTAAAAATGCTGAGACTGAGAAACCTTTTTTTTTTTTTTTCAGATAATAAATAAATTATCATATCAGCAGATCCAGACAGGCGACAACCAGACCTTGTTTGATCATTGGAAAAATTCCCAGAAAACTGTCACTCACATCCCGAGTTATAATGGAGTCTTATTTTTTGACATCTTCATCATTCCCCCAGTAAAACAGTGTCAGGGCTTGGCAAGTAAAAATTTAATGTGCTGTGCTGATTTGCAGCTAAACCTTTAGGCCTCTCAGGCCCTGCAGTTTCTTCAGGTATGAGAGAGTCAGAGCCTGAGGGGCACCTGCTCTGAGTTAGACACTCATAAATAATATTGGCCTGCTTGTTTAAGCCTCGTGTACAGTTCCAAAGCTCAAAACCCTGGCCGCACACGCATGTTATAACAACACAATCAACACCCCGAGCTGCTTGTAACCTTCTCACATCAGACACAAGATTAATGACATTAAAAGCACCATGGTTATGAAGTAAAGAAAGCATTTATTTACACATCTGGGTGAAATGATAGCAATGAAACATGTTTCTGGGTTTCTAAACATAGCTGTGTCTTGATACACGTAATACAGCTGATCTTTGCACATTTATTCCCTGTTTATCTTGATTTACTGTATGTCATTGGACTGCTATTTAAACTGATGGACATTATGTGATTTACATTAGAAGCTCATGTTCATGTGCACGCATATGAACGCAACACATATACAAATTCAATGAATTCCTTTGAGGAGCAATTTTATCTAAATACCACTGCATTGTAGCAGATGCTGGTTTCGTTAACAAGCGAAGGTTGTCAGACCGCAATTTGTGGCTAATCCTATATGCCCTCTTTTGCTGCAAGAAATGGAAAGTGAAAAGGGAAAGTCCCACAGAGACTGGATGAATTAGTCCCTGTCTTTAAAAGAAATTTAATGTCCTTCTCTCCTCTCAGGCCTTCGAGGAGGGGAGTGACTTCATTGCCTGTTTTTTTTCCCCCTCTAAAACAGAGTTTTATTCTTTTCGATACACTACAGCTGCTTTACCCAGATTATTTGCTAAAACATTTAAGTGGGGAAAAAAATGAGTATGCGCATTTTCATTGTAATTTCATTACTAGCAAGTTGGGAAGACAAACTGCTCTCACATGATAGTGTGCAGCTTTACATTCAAGAATAAAAACAAACAAAATAAACTCACCCAAACATAAAATAAACAAATCGACTCATTTTGATAAAAATGTATTTAAAACATGATTCTCTGATTAATGAGCCCCGTCTCGGCAAGTATTCACGTAAACACAGTTGAGAGAGAATATCCTTATCGTCATTATATAGGATTACAATGGTTGAAAGGCTTTTAGGGCCAGTTCACAGACTTCATACAGAATGTTTTTGCAGTTAAAGGTGCACTATGTAAAATTATTTGAGTAAAATATCCAAAAACCACTAGGCCAGTGTTATATATTTTGTTCATTTGAGTATTTACAATATCCCAAATGTTTACAACTATTTATAAATCGTGAGAAATTGCTATTTCAACCAAGGAACTGGGACGTGTGAGAGAGTAGCCTGTCAATTGCGTCATATCTGCGTTGCCGTCAGTTTCCGGTTTTATTTTTACTCTCGCTTTACTCTCACTGCAGAGTGCAACAAGTGTCATTGCAGTCGCCGAGCGAACACACAGAGTAACGTCATAACATCATTTTCAACTCACTCAGATGTGTCTAAAATGATAAACAGAGCTGCGTTACCTCATACTCATGACCGGAAAACCGGAAGTGGTGCCGGCAACTGTGTCATAATAAAAGTCCCGCCCCTCTTCTCATTTACAATCGCACCAGCGGCCTTGCTCAGCTCCACAACACTAGGTCCTGCTCCGCTTCATACTACAGTAACGTTAATAATCACATCCATGAACATGATTTCTGCCCGAGTCCTATCCCGATTATTTTCCACTGGCTGTGAGGTGAAGACCACATGTCCCAAGATTCTGCGCTCAAACGTGGCGTCATCAAACTACGCCTTTGTTATGAACAGGCGACCTCTAGTGGACGGAAAAGTTTAAAGGTTGCACCTTTAAAAACATGAGAGACAGGTCAATGAAACAAAAAAAACTGCAAGGAGACACATTTTTTTAAAGTTTTACTGCTTTGTAGAATTAGGCGCCACAGTTTTAGAATGCTGCGCCATGCGCGAGATGCTGCAAAAGACACGAGACACAAGTGCAAAGACATCTGTCTAGTGCGTGTTTACATTGAAAAACAATGGAAAAGTAGTGCAGTGGAATGGAAAAACGTGTTCTGTGTGAACATCTTACTTTATTTGTTACTTTGTTCTATTGTATTTATTTATACTTATAATTTGTTAATTTGTTCTTATTTTATTTCTGGTTGTTCACGCTTCTTTAATAATGTTATTAATGTTAATCTTTATTACTAAAGCTATTAGTTTTTACTGTAGTTTCAAAGAAGTCTTAAAAGGGTCATGAACTGAGAAATCAAACTTTCCTTGAGCTTTTGACATATAAGAAGTCATCATACTATAAGAATATCCTGTACGTTTCAGAACTGAAAAAAAATTCTTATTAGTTTTTATTGTAACCAAGCCCAGAGAACGACTCGTTGTGGAATGAGCCTGTAATAGATGGTGAAAGAACGCCTCTGCAGAAGAAGATCAACGCCTACTTCATCATCACAACTTTTGCCCCGCCCACTGGAGTGTTAGTGAGATGATGAGGAGAGAAGAGCGATACAGGATGGACTGCAAATAACCTTACCTTCCAAAGGATCCTAATGCTAGGATAAGCTTATTTATTCTCATCAGTGTGAATGTCTCAGTTGAGCATTATTTATTTGTGTTCGCTACATTTCACTGTGGATTATTTGGTAAATCAGTACAAATTTTAGCGCAGGTTTTGCAAACAGACTTTAATGATATGGGCTTGACAGTAATGCCACAACATAAGTAACCGTGTTAATTCTAATGCCTGATCTGTGAACAATTTCTGATATGTAATGATTCATGTACAGTCAGATGTTCTTTGTCTGTGTCAGTAAATCCAACCAGTGACCAAACGCTCAACTTCACATTGTTTCTCTTAGTAGGATGAAAATAATCTGTTATTTAAACTGTGATTAAATTATTTATAGAAAGCGATCAAAGAATGCTCCTTTCAATTGCTGGAGCTGTCAATCAAACAGCGCGAGTTTATGAGTTCTGGACTCATGTCAAAACTCCCGTAAAAATCAACAAATCTCTTATTTACATTGTGTTTGCACTGTTAGTTATGATGAAAGCATTGGTTAGTGTGTAGAAATCGAGTTGCAATGACGAGATCACAGCACGCATGCGCTCAACATGTATGTGATCGGCTACAATGCTTTACCTTTCATGCAACAATCTAAATATAATGCCATGGATCTAAATATGATGCTATTATCAATACTTTTCACGATTAGTTTACCTTGAGAGCTGTAATAGTAAAAAACGTGCTAAAAGAGAGAGCTAAACATTTAATACTTAGCTATTTCATATGCAAAGATGTCAGCCAATCACAGCCCCTTCAAACTGAGCATTCAAATCAAAGGCTAAAATCAGCATAGGATAATGTGTTTTATTCCTAAATGATAAAATTTTTTGATGTACTAACATTATAAGTGAACCCCATGAAACATTATAAAACAATACAGTTCCCCTTTAAAGTTTTCTTTAAGTAATAAATACAAATCAATGCTACATTTGTGACTCAAAAACCGTAATGATTCAAAACGTGAGTTTTATGATCCATTGCACCCCTTAATATGTTATTATGAGCTTGTAGTTTGGGAGGCTACAGTTTTAGAGCTTTCCCAACTCTGCTTAGAAAAGTTGAGCATGCTGGAGGATCAGCAGGTTTACGATTTCTTTGTGTCTCAGGGGAAACATACAGTCTGTGTTGTTTGTTCAACATAGCTCTGCTTTACAGATGTGATAGCAGAATGTGAGATCACTTGGCCTTCAAAAATGATGAAGAAATCAATGCTGTGTCAGCCTGCTACAGTAAGTGAAGCTCAGGGTTATATTTGAGATGCTCTAGGCATGGCCTTTAAGATAAAAACTGCTGGTTTTGACTCAGAATTATTGTTAGACACGCTCCTTTTTTTTCAACAGCGAGCTAAACTCCAGCTCTTAAGGTTGCATTGTTGTGTTAAACTTGAAATCTAAGTACTGTAGGTCAAAAGATTATATATTAAATGTTATCATAGCACGCTTTTCAGAATTTCCCTGTAATCCCAAATAATGGTTCTGTTGACAGCTATTGTACGAAGACAATGCATAATTATTGCAATGAAGAGTGGCACAGCCCAGCTGAAAAGCATCAAAAAGAACAAGTCTTATATAAAGTGCATTTAGTAACATTTACTGAATGTTTTCCACTTGGCCTTTATGGCCCGTGCCGGCTTCCCCTACGCCACAGCCCCCTGTTATTAATGGCAAGCCATGAAAGACCCTGCACTCCTATGATCCATGCTAAGTCATAACCATCACTTTTAACAAAGCAATCATAAACAACACCAATCCTGCCACAGAATGGCAAATGAGATCCTATCTGGGGCTGGTGCCACTGAGAATTGCTTCTATAAATGCATGATTCCATTCTTTCAGGAAATATGCTGTATGATTCATAGCCTTACCTGTCACAAGAGAAACCTTTTTAATCTTTTAGCATCTTCCTGCGGCCCTCCTCCCTTCAAAAAATAGATAGCAAAATGTCCAGCATAATAAGTAATTTTGCCCTGTAATAAACTGTTGTTATTTTAAGTTTAACTAAAAATGCACATCAAAATCAGTTTTATTATTGCCTTGGGCATTTTTGAAGCAAGTGCTCAAATCGCTTTTTGATGTTGTGGTTGACATTTATGTAATGGAATGGGACCTTATTTAAATGTACCATGACCCTGAAATGCAAGGAGGCCATGCAGAGGCCAATGTACAGACATTTCAGATAAAGCAGCACTGCTGAGCTCCAGGCCCTTCAACTTTAACATATACGTTTAACAATTTTACACACTACCGTTTAAAAGTTTGCGGTAACTTTTAAAAAATGAATACTTTTATTCAGCAAGGAAAGGATAAAAAGTGACAGTACAGACATTTATAATGTTACAAAAGATTTTTAACCCATGAATGTCTCGCCAATCATTATTACACATTCAGGTCTTTAGCGACCCGGATCTCTAACACAGATGGATCGCGATAATATCAAACTCTCCTGATATTACAGTAACAATTACAGAAGAATAAAGCAAAGCACATTCTGTTATCTTTTGGAGCTTGGAAGGGTTCAGTTTGAGCAGATGTTTTATAACATCATCACTGTCCTTGTCAGAGCTCATTTCCCAGTACATTCAGCATCTGGCTCATTTTCACCATTGCAAACACATTCTCAAAACGATTTTCAACATCTTCTAAATCCGTATTTTGATTGCCGACAGCTTCTTCACCAGATCCACCATCGAGTGACACTAACACTAATATTTGATTGCGTTCAGCACTTGCTCTGTTGTAAATCACTGAGCCATTTCAAGTGTTGCTGATGATTCTTCCTATTCTTTTGTTTTCTGCCTGCGGTAACTTTGAGTGAAACATCACTTCATTGTGTATAAGACATTGTGGAATAAATGTGAATTGCACTTATTCAGTCATCAAAGATTCAATTATTATTATTACCTTGGGTCGTTAGCGACCCTATTTGATTATTATAAAAACAGAAAACAGGCATTCATATTATATAATTTTTTTCTTGTTATATTGTTTATAATGAATTGATCGAGGAATACTAAGAAGGTTGATGTCTAACTTTAAAAAATGAAATGTAAACGAATGAGTTATAGAAAAAATTCACCCCCCTCACAGTTGTCATGAAGGGCAAAATTAGATATATAGACCAAAACCATAATTTGTACCAGGCTGTAAACATGTTTTATTTCTGCTGCAAAGTTGGGCATTTTAACATGGAGCTCAATGAGATTCTGCTCCTTCTGGAGCCTGTCCCTAGCAGCCAGTCAATGAATTGCAGTTTAAGTCACTTCCGTATTGGCTTCAAGATAAACTGGGGGTGGTTGACACTTGGTGCAAATGTGCGGTTTAATTTCCCTCACACACACACTGAAGCGCGCATGTTTCCATCTCTGCCATCTCATATGAGGACATGAATGCATGATCTTCATCTCTAGAGCCGCTCTCAGAGTCCATCAGCATTTTACAGTTTCATTTGAGAAAAATGATTGTCATATCATAATCACACAGAGACTCAAAGGTCTTCACGGCAAAACCGTCAAAATAAAAGTTTGGTTTAACTTGACAAAAATATATTACTTTTTACTATTAATACTAACAGTAATAATAATACATTATTATCAAAACTTTGTTTTTTAAGGAATAATCACAATTATTCTTCCATGTTTTAATTTTAACAGTAAAGCTCTTTGTGCAGCATGTAATAAACGTTTGATTCCATATGATTAGAAGATAAAGTAAATGAATGTTTTATACCAGAAAATACACAACTCAATATTTGTGGGGAAAAAAATAAATTGAAAAATATATATAAAATGTTTTTTGTTTTTATGAATTTTATTAATTATACATTTTTTTGATTATTAAAATCAAATTAAATGATTCAAATGGAATTCAGAAAACTAAAAACAGAAAACACAGAATTTGGTAAAAAAATAAATAAAACGGAATTTGATTGGACAAAAGACATTTCATTGGGCCATAAACATGTAATTTTGGTTCAACTTTAAATCAATTGTTGTTAAATTGTATGTTTCATTATTTCAATTAATTAGACATGCTTTTTGATTACTAAAAGTTGCATTTAACCATTAAAATAGAGTCAAATGGACAACAAATAAAACGGAATCCAGAAATATTAAAACGGAAAAAACTGAATCAGGAATTTTTTTTAATGGAATTTGTAAAAAAAAAAAAAATCCTATTTCATAGGGCCCTACATAAAAATATTGAGCAGCACAACTGTTTTCAAAATTGATAATATCAGGAATCACACATTACTTGCACTGTCTCTTTCAGGGCTGTAGATTTAGCAGTGGTGTTCGCCATCGAATAAGTGCAGGAAACTCAAAGTCAGCGCAAAAATACATGTGTGACATGTGCGTAATTCTGAACAGTTCTTTTTTTTTTTAATCTAACAACGTTATCAGTGGGGATACAAAATATCTTGCCGCCTAGGCTAATTTCTTCTTATTGTAGTCCTTGTAAGGGCTTGAATATGTAAAGTTCCCCGTTTTGGCAAAGGTCTCTCTGCTGATGCTTCATTTTAGTAAATATGCTGATTGCTCTCCCATAGTCCTGCCCTGAACCCTACCTTTGCTCCTCATTTGAATATATTAAAATATGGTATGTGAATGTTACATATAGTGTGCTCATTTCAATGCTAGAGAATAAAGACAGGTTAAAGATGTTCCTGCGAATCTCAGCACTTCTGTTGCTCAAATTCCCTCAGCGCAACTTATACAACACCAAAATCTGATTTACAATTTATTTATTTTACGGGCTCTTTTAATTCTGCCCGCATGTCCTACGTTTATCCTTGAAGATTCACAGCTAAAATGTCAGCACATTGAATGTAATGTTTGTACTGCTCACAAAAAAAAAAAATGTCTTTAATATCATTGGAGCTGCAATGTTAGCACGTACGCTAATTGGTCACAGATCACGGTTGACCTGATTTGTGCTACGCTCTCTGTTTTTCCTTATTATGTCACTCCCTGTCATGTATTCCGCATATAAAAAGATGAAGAAAGTAGCACAGATGGTGTTTTATGGTCGAGGATTTCTCAGCAGACGTTTTTTGAATGCTTATTTAATGTTAAATGCAATAAGTATTGGGGGGTTGGGAGGTTGAACAGCCTTTGTTTCAGAGGCAAGTGCTCAGCATATCAATCAATAAGGGAAAGCGAGTGGTTTTATAAACATCGCTGAACACAGACACACACTTGCTCGCAGTCTCACTCAGTACATACCAGACTCTTGGGAATTAGCAAGCACGGACAAGCACATACAACCAAAATTACTATGATAACATGTAAACACAATCAGAAGGAATATGGCCAGGGTAATTTTGCTCATTGTTCAGTAAATGTGTGTGGACGTCTGCGCCGTGTCTGTCTGACAGTATTTCTCATTCTGTTTTCCCACATGACACTGCTGTGTTGTGCAGTACTCACCTTTTGTCTGGGCTCTTCTGAGGGACTCTAAATTAGATTGTTTTTGTACAATGATTTATATGATTTTGCAGGACTATTTGGATATTTCTTGGCAGAGAGGACGTCAGATTGCATATGCCTGAATGATAAGCATGCTTAACACAATGTATACCTGTTTACACTCACTGAAATCTGAGGCATGCTGGAGGTTTTCAGATACATATTTTCTCAGAGAGATATAGGAGACACCTGGGGCCCGTTTCAGTAAGGAGGTTCAACCAACTCTGAGTTTCAACCCTAACTCTGAGTTGACTTACTCTGAGATGGGAAACTCTGAGTTTTGGGTTTCAGAACAGCTGAATTGAGGTAGTTCAATCAACTCTGAGTAGACTGACTCTGAGTTAATGCTGCCTTCACGTGCTATCGGAAATATCCTAATTCCCACTTTAGAAGTCGTGATTACGAGCTTGTTGCATTCAAGTGCTTTGTTGTCGGAGTGAACAGGAATCATGGTGGACACCAGGTTATTCTTGCCTATTTATTGGGAAAATTTTATTAAAACCATCATTTGTAGTCTCCCATCCACCGACAACCATATAAACGTTCCACATAGTCCGCTTGCTGATTCTGTAATTTCAGTCAAATGCAGGCTATTTTCGCTCTGTACCAAACATACAATACGCTTCAAATGATTGCTCTTACATGTAAATATGTACTATATTAATGTCAAGACAAGACGACCTAGCTGTTTTGGAAAAAAAAACAATAAAACCACACCTGCTACAGCAGTCTAGTTCCCCGCCACCATGTTTAAAGTTTATGGCATGCCCATCTCGGGAATTGGGGTATCAAAATTATTTCCGAACTTCCCAGTGGTAAACACGACATCAGCGGGCGTTCATGTGCAATTTTTACCTAGGAAACTCGTATTTACGATAATTCCGATAGCACGTGAAGGCAGCATAAGCACATGCACTCCAACTATGAAAAGCCACGATCAATGGAGCTCCGAAATTACGATTCACCATGGCAACAGCACCCAACAAAAAGATGTTTGCATACTTCCGGGTCAATATGTAAGTTTAATTCTTAATTATTTTAATTAAGTTTTATTTTCATGGTATCCAAAAGGCAAAAAAAGAATGTGGCAGCAGCTAAAAAATAAAAATAAAAACATAATTCAATCAGGTAAAGCTTTAAGCATAAAATGTTCATGGGTGTTGGTTTAATGACTTTACAAACATTTGACATATTAATTAAATTCCATTCAGTGTCCAATGTGCAGCAGCTTTTCCCACATATACCCTTTTCACACTGATGACGTGTTTTAATGGTCATCAGTATCGTAAATCCTGCAACGTTTTTTGAATTTATTTATTTTACATTACTTTAATATTATATTACTTTTGCATCAAATTACAAAAAACAAGTTACCGCTGCTGTGAGTGTTTCTAATACAGTGTCTATGGGAGTGATGGTGAAAATTAACATCTTTCTCTCTTTCCACTTCCGTTATCAAACTCACTCTATTTTTTCCCCTCTTTTTGAAAGTTGTTAAATCACTATCGAGTTTTTCTTTTGCTCTTTGAGCAAATGGGGACACAAAAAATATATATTTAATTTATTCTTTCATTCACCGCTATAAAAGTTAACCCTATGACGACTTCCGCTCTGAGAAACCCAGAAATGTGAAAAGGGTCTATGCTCTTTTCACATAATGAAATGTTCTCTGATCCCACCTGTTACATTTATTAATCAGGGTAATGACATTAAACAGTTTACTTCTACTCAGGCCAGCCAAACACCAGCACCACTGACAGATGAAGAGGAGATGGAGGAAGAATATTAACATCCAACAGGGAAAAAGTATTTGTAGGAAATAAAGATGACCATACAAATTGTAAATAAATGTATTTAACAGCTGTGGTGGTGGTTATGGCATATATCTTGTACTACCATCTGGCAGCATCCTTCCATTCCATACAATAATCCGTTTTCAGAAAGTGTGATGATGGGAATATGAGTGTCATCAATGCATCCAACCACTGGAAATCCTAAAGGAAATTCTAATTATCAGGTTACTTCTAGAGGTTAATCAAGTGAACGTCAGGATCATTCCTGTATAAAAGGACATGACATTTTTGTGTCCCCATGATGAAAATATAAGCAATGAATACCTCCACTGCAAAGAATGCTTTTCTCACTATGTATTTTTGTCAAGTGGCAGATAATTCAATTTGTTTTAAGTAAACTTCGCTTACTTTAGATTTAGATTACATTTATGATTTGTTGATATTTGTACTTGAAATACGACCAAAATACTCAGTAAAAAAGCATTTGTGCAGTTTGAATGAATGAATAAACTATTTAAACACAGCTGGCGCTTTAAAAAAGGGGAGAAGACTGAAAGAAACTCTGGGTTTACCAAAGAAAACCTGCTCCTGACCAGGTTAGGTTCACAGAGTAAGTTACCCTGGTAACTGACTCTGAGTGTAAGTTACTTCTCTCTTAGAAACGGGCTTGACTTACCCTGCTTTCTCGGGTTTGACATACCTCCCATTCTGAAACAGAAAACCCAGAGTTTCCCTTATTTCAGGGTTAACATACTCAGAGTTTTCACTTAACCTCCTTTCTGAAACGGGCCCCTGGGCTAAATTTCATATAGGCACGTTGTCATAACCGCTCTAAGGTTTTTATTCAGGCATTCAATTACACAAGTGTGAAATGTTGGTTTCAAATACCTAAAACTGTCATACATTTGAAATGTTTATTGAGTTCTGTTCTCCACACCAAAATTGTAATATTGTCATATTTTGGTTATAGCTGTTGTGTAAAAACTTGTCTACAAACTTTCAGACATGAATTATTGTGTTTCATAATAGTGTTGCTGTTAAAATTTTACACTGTATAACTCTCAGAATAATTAATTGGTTTGAGTAGAGCCAACTCAAATTGAACAAATTAGTTCAATCAAATTAATTTTTATGAGTATTTAGAACTTTATTTTTCTTTTGAGTTCACAAAACTGATGCATTTTAAGTCATCTGAATTGTTTCATTGTTTTGAGTTTTATGAACTTGTTTCTTTTAATTCAGAAAAACTTAAATGGGTCATGAATTGAGAAATCAACTTTCCCTTGAGCTTTTGATATATAAAAGGTCATGGTACTATAAGAATATCCTGTAAGTTTCAGAGCTGAAAACTACCTTGTTTGTCAAAGAAAAGCTTTTATAGACACCAGGCCCAGCAAACGATCGATTTCAGAATGTGCCACACCTTGACGTCATCATGTGGTGAAACGCCGCCTCAATAGAAGAAGAACAACGCCTGATTCTGTAGCCCCGCCCACCGACCCGTGCCACTAACATGACATAGGCCCACATAGAGCTAAACCGCATCGAATTTCTAAGCAGTAAACATACCACATAAGCTTCATTCGGATGCCAATATTATGAATGCATGGATGAACTTTATTTTTAATGAATATCCAGCTCATGTGGGGAAGACATTGCGCGTCTGTTCCTTCATTTAACCACGGATTCGTTTGTAAACAAGAGACTGGATTTGCAGACAGGATGAGATTACATGAATGAATGAGGTAACACTAATGTGAGTAAAAAATGTTTTTTATATGTGATCGTATTGCATTGTTACAGATCGTATTGTTTATGTGTACGTGTCTAACTGAATATACCTTAGCATGCTGTCAAAGGCTGATGAATCCTTTATTTGTGGTGTTGTTGGTTCATTGCGATTCGGGATTAAACTCGGACATGTAGCCTATGGGCCAGTGCTCGCAAAGCCCAACATCCCAGGGCTATGTGTTCTACAGACGGGCTATCAAAATGTAAGCCCGGTCTGCTGACGGGCTATCTAAAATAGCGAAATTACATTCCTTTCTTGATGTGCGTTGTTCACTCTCTCGACTTGATATTTGAAGGGCGGGCATGCACGCGCGTGTGTGTGTGTGTGTGTGTGTGTGTGTGTACGTTTAGCGGTTATATTCACTGATCGGGCGGGCCAAGTAATGTTTATAAAAAAATAACATTCCAATCAATCGCGGGTGGTTGAGAGATGAATCATTGTGTTTGTTTGATAAAGACATTTTGCAAGCCCTGTGGGCGATTCATTACGGTTGCCGTTTCACCAAACACTTTAAAACAATTCCCACATGTGCTGACCACAGGGGATCTCATTAAATATGCAAATTTTATCCAATCCTAGCCTTGGGCGTTTACTTCGAAGTCTTCAGTGCGGCACGACCATAAAAACTGAGCGTGTCTTGAACCAGGTCAGAAAACAGTCTATTACTTATTCATTATGATGTTTTTGAATGTAAAAACCACGCAAACGTCATAAGTTGACCTCAGACAACAGTATATGAAAAAAGTCAGTTCATGACCCCTTTAACTGAAACTGGGCTGTGACTTCTATTTCCCAGCATTCTTTGCACTCAAAAGGGAGGGCAAATGCTAAAATGAATTGTTATATAATGTTTTTTTGTGCAAGATTATTGTTAAGTGGGAGATTTAGTAGTGTTTAATGTGTTCCTATGTTAGTTTAGAAGAATTTCTGTTATGTTGGGTTTTCATGGTGACGAGTGGAGCATGAGCTAGTTTGAGAACAGATATAAATGTTTTTATTGCTGTACTCATTCAGCACAGCAAGTTCTATACTAATGATATTAAAGCATTGTGTTACCAATTAGTTAGGTAGCATTTATTAAATTAGTTAGTTAAAGCTAGCCAAGATTAAATTTAAATGTATGAATTAGCTTACTCAAATATTTGAAGTTAAGAGCAATTAAAATTAATGAGTACAAATTAAAAATCAGCAAGTTCTGCTAACTTAAACTTTCTTAAAGGGTTAGTTCACCCAAAAATGAAAATTCTGTCATTAATTACTCACCCTTACGTCGTTTGACACCCGTAAGACCTCCGTTCATATTCGGAACACAAATGAAGATATTTTTGTTGAAAGCTGATGGCTGAGAAAGGCTTCAGTTAGGCCTCCATTGGCATTCGGTACACTTATACTCCCAAAACCGATAAAAGGCACTTAAAATGTCGTTACAAAGTCCATCTCACCACAGTGACTCTACAATAATCTTACGATGCGACAACAATAGTTTTTGTGCGCAAAAAATCAAAATAACACCTTTATCCAGCTTGTTATTGCCTTCCGCGTGTGCCTCCACGACGCATGCGCGAGAATATGACGTAGCGCCGGGGTTCGGGAATCCATGAAATGCACACTTAAGCCCCATTTTGAGCACTACGCCGAGACCTAAAGCACGATCAATGTAGAATCCAACAGCTTAGACACGCGCGTCTTCGTCTGATTGTAAACAAATCGCTTCTGGGTCATCTGTCCGAACGCCGGATCTGCGTCATATTCTCGCGCATGCGTCGTGGAGGCACACACGGAAGGCAGTAACAAGTTGGATACAAGTTGGATAAAGGTGTTATTTTGATTTTTTTTGCGCACAAAAACTATTGTCGTCGCATCGTAAGATTATTGTAGAGTCACTGTGGTGAGATGGACTTTGTAACGATGTTTTAAGTGCCTTTTATCGGTCTTGGGAGTTTAAGTGTAGGCTACTGAATGCCAATGGAGGCCTATCTGAAGCCTTTCTCAGCCATCAGCTTTCAACAAAAATATCTTCATTTGTGTTCCGAATATGAACGGAGGTCTTACGGGTGTCCAACGACATGAGGGTGAGTAATTAATGACAGAATTTTCATTTTTGGGTGAACTAACCCTTTAACTTAAAAATGTGATGTAACTGATTGCGTAATTTTTTTGTTGTTGTTGAGTTTTGCCAACTTATTTGGGTTTACAGTGTAGATAAATATTTGCTAAAAGCCTATAATAGTCAGTTTAATGCCAGAATACATTGTCACAAAAGGGTCGTTTAAAAAACAACAACATTCAAAGCATGATAAAATAAACTATATCCAGGGGTGCACATAAATGGTGCGTGCGTACGTGCGTGTGGTAAAAATAAACGATGCGCAGCTGAAAATGTGTAGGGATTTGGGGACAGGGACACGTTTACTTACTGGAGTAGGATTTTTCTCCTTCTCTGGTAAGATAGCAATCATGAGGATACGCGTGTTCATTTATTATTAGGGGTGCAACGGATTGCAGTTGATCGTTGATCCGTACGGACCAGGCCCCACGGTGCATGCATGAGATTCACGGATTAACTTCTAAGTTTAACCATCACAGAGTGAAAGTTTATCATGTGGACGTGTTTTGTCGCACGCAGAGTGAGAGAGAGAGAGAGAGAGAGAGAGAGAGAGAGAGAGAGATGTGGATTCCAAGCGTACCAGATGTGGGCCAGATCTGGGCCAATACTATTTTGCTGTCTAGGTTATGTCATAAGTGAACAGTTGAGAAAGAAACCGGATGTGTGTCAGTATATTCGGTCCATGCATTCGGTCTTAAAGTGACAGCAGCCTAATATGTCAGTGTCATTAATTTTAAAGGTCCCATGGCATGGATTTTTTATTTTATTTTATAATGTATTCTGAGGTGTACTTATATTGTTAGTATGATTTTTACATCATAAAATGTCATAATTTAGAAATAAAAGGCATTTTTTCTATACTGCTGTTTGCCCTCTGGCTGAATGCCCTGTTTCAAGGGGCGTGTCTGCTGTGAGACTTCAGTAAAAACACCCACTGTTGTGATTGGCTGACATCTTTGCATTTGAAATAAGCGGAGGGGGCGTGGTTTAATGACAAGGTCTACAAAGCGCAAGCCTGCCAGAGAGACAGATGTCACTTCTCATCAGTTCTCTCAGCACATCTCAGTTCAGTGAACTGTTGTAGTTACTAGCATATACTTCAGGTTATTCGTTTGTTTCTAGTCGGAGGGGCTGTCACTCATGTCAGAAAGTTAGTAACTTTAGTAAATGATGGATCAGCGCTGACTGGAGACGCGAACCGTTTAGAACGATTCAGTCCGATTTGGTGAACTGATTCGACCGGTTCACTAAAAAGAACTGGTCCAAAAGAACGATTTGTTCGCGAACCGGACATCACCAGTGATGGAGCGATTGCTAACAAAGTTATATATTGTACCTACTGAGTTGTGAGAGCGCTGTCAGTGCGAGTTTATTTTGTTTGTATCTGAGAGTTCTGAATAAACACGAGTCCCAGTCACACCGAGTCCGTCTTCCTCCTTATTCTACCAACTTTGTAACACATGTAATGTACCATTACAGCTGTCGAGATGAACGAGTTACGAGTAAGTGTTTATTATAGCATTATTTTTAGATATTTTCCTATCATATGAAAAGCATCAGTGACGTGCATTGAGTACACAGGGCAAACAAAGACACAACATCGCAGTAATCGAATGTAATCCAGTTTATTGTGGGGATAGCTGGCTAGCCTAGCCCGGATAGGCTCACGCTTACCCCCGTCTGCTTAATCTCGCGCCGCGTTTGGCGCTTCCGCTGTGGGCCAGATGCAGTACTGGGGGTCGGTGATGTTGAAGGCCGACCAGTCAGTGCAGCCCGAGCTTCGGCGTGCGTGAGGTTTATCTCTAAAGATGTGGTTCTGCCGATGTTGAGCAGAAACTCACGACTGTATGCACATTTTAGAACAGATAGACGCGACGAGGACGTACAAAAACACTGACACACAAGATAGAAAACACCGTTCTGTCGGGAGAGAGAGAAGCCGCAGCACGAATAATAAAGTTCTGTGTGAACTTGAATAATTAGCTACACATCAGAAATCACTGATCACAGATCAGAAGGAACTGAAAAAAGACTTCTGTTTTCATTTGTACATCCAAACACTGAGAAACTGCCAGCATTCACTCGTTCACAAGCAATGATCTCTCAAGGACAAGCAAATATGGCGCTCGCATGGGCGTGCCAAATTCTCTGGGCGGAGGAAAGGGAGGTAACCGTTCCTGTTATGACTTCATAACAGGAGACTTCAAGATCAGCTCGTCTGGGCTGTCATTTTCTCAAAGGCAGAGAAAGACAGCCAGAACTCGGTTTACACCGATCAAAATTTCTAGCCACTTGGGGACAATATTCAGGCTAGGGGAACTCATATTAATGTTGAAAAATCTAAATAGGAAAATGAAAAATGAAATGTCATGCCATGGGACCTTTAAAGGGGTGGTAAAACACATTCTTTTGAAGGCTTGACTGTGTTTGTGGGGTGCACTGTAACATGTGTTCATGCTTAGTTTTAAAAAAAATTGCCTTATTTTTCATATATTTGACCTTTATTCTACACTGCTCTGTCCCTCCTTGTAAAACGGTCTGATGCTTTCCGGGTTGTATGAAGCCAGTCCCTCAAAAATACGCGATGGGCTCAGATTGGTTAGCTGGCCCAGTGTGTTGTGATTCGCTGAACGCCTAGTGCACGTATGTCGGAAACGTCACGCCCCTTACCTTTATCGGAGGCTGTGCTTTGGTCAGTGTTAGAAACAACGGCGTCAATAAAACCATACCAATCTGAGCCCGAATCAGACCCAGAACATTTGAGTGAAGATGATCGAGCAGAACCTGTTCAGTCCTCAAGAGTAAAGACTGCGGATCTATAATGATCGCTACTGAATGGCACTTTAACTTTTGTATTTTTAGAACGATTATAGCCAAATATCTGTCGCAAGAACTAACCCAAAACAAACACTAAGCACTGGCTTAAACTAGTAAGTTAGCCAAATCACACACAGAACCATGTTTAGCATGCCTGTAGATAAACAATACATAAAAGCTCTAATCAAAGAATCATTTACACTAATGCCAGGTTCGCTGTTGAGATTTTAACGTTAGTGTTTGTAACGATAGGTTTTCGTCGGATAACGTTAAGTATGAATAAGCATTTAACAGACTGGTTTGCAGAACAGCGTTGTCATCTGTTTACTTCCTTGCTACAACCTATTACAGGAAAACACATCGATGAAAAATAAATCAGACTTACAGGTTGTGGCCCGTGAACAGCTTCTGTTTGTAAATCCAGCTTTCAGGACAAGCCGTTGTGCATATCCTGTATTGAACTCGCGAAGTTTGTGGAAGTTTGTGTTGTCCTCCGTGAAATGTGCAGCGCGCGCGTCATGCATCCACGCACCGGCAGTGTTTTTTCACGCAGCTGACGTTGTGCAAATCTGGCATTGAAATCGCGAATACGGTGGATGTTCTCCTCCGTGGATGTGCTGCAGGGAGCCCTGCGCGCGCCTGATTCCCCGCTGACTCAAACACACGTGCATATAACATGTTTTATTTTAAACGCTCTGCAACGCACCCCCTTCTCTATGAAGGCTGAACAAAGCAAGTACCCCAGACCTGCAATCCGGATGAATATAACAGCGTTTCCTTGGCATCGCGGCAACAACACTCCAGCCTACTATACCACAACAGCGCCGCGATACAAAATGGCCTCACCCCCCCTTATTTCATATTCCCCGGAGGAGGGGTTTATATAAATATTGGGCCTGGTGATGTCAGCAAAACCTGGGTGAATGTGTAGTAGTCCCTAGCGGCCGTTTGCTGTAGTCCTTAGAAACTGATTTCTTTAAAAGCAAATATCTCCCTTTGCTTTAAACTTTGAACGTTGTAACTTTGCAGATGTTGTTTATGCTCAAGCAGCAACATTACACGTTAGCTAAAGTTAGAATAGTGAAATCGTGGTTTACCACCCCTTTAATAATAAAAAATAAAAAAATTCAGCTTTAACAAAGATTAACCTATTTTTAATTTCTACAATTAACAAATTGTGTTTTGTTTAGGCCTAACTATTAATTTCTGTACCTGAATAAAAATTTTTCTTATTTTATTACTGACTGTTCACTTGTCTTTAATAATGTTTGAGCTTTATTAGTTAGGCTAGTAGTTTTTTCTGTGGTATCGAAGTACTTGAGCTTTAAGTAATGTGATGACGACAGCTTGAAGCCGCGTAAAGTGTGAGTATCTTGCTAAAGAGAGAAACTCCAAACATTTGGCCAATTTTTAAGCTAGTCAGCTACAGTCTGTCACATAGACTGACATAAAATGCAACTATTTTAAGCTCAATGATTTCATATAATCACAACAGGGACATTCCAGTCCCAAGTCCATTTACCCTAATACTGTCACTAAAATATGCACAGAATATAAGATCACTTCACACTCATTCCAGATATAGTTAAGAACGATAACTGGATAATTTCATGATGCTGCGAATGCATCATTGCTCTGCGATCTCAGTCTCATAGATAATACCTTTTCAATGCCCATCTTTCCTTATTAACCCCGATCATAGATATGCATTATACCGACTCCGCTATTGCCCCCAGCAGAAATCACATTTTAATTGTGTCAGCTCAGATTTGCAGCTTTTGTGTAATGCGTTATGAAAAGCATATAAACTGATTAGAAATGCATAGCACCCCGATCGCCCTTCTATTAGTGTAACTGCTATGAAATTATGAAAATAGCTGACAACACGAAAGAATTTTCTGTCTTCCTGCTGTCAGCCCTGTAATATCTCCTCTTAAATTAGATAACACGTCAGTCCATGCAAATTTGCCAATAAATATCACTGAAGCTAAAAGTTAACAAGGGTTGTAAGTTTATGACATCAAGTAATCAGTTGAGTGATCTCCCCTGTGAAAACAAAAGCAATTAACTTTCCTCCTTGAAATGACACCAAAAAACGACATTTAGTCACAGAACCGCGGACATATTTCAAGGAAGCACAAAATAATGAACACATCTGAGTGTAATGAAGCATTTTGGGGGAAATGCTCAAAGCCATTCCATGTTTTCATGTGGAAAGAGCAAAAAGGCATTTGGGCTCTCCACAGAAAGTGCTGGAACCCATCGGGAAGTAAATAGATTAACAACAGGGAGCTGCTGAATGATCGTAGTGGTCAATCAGAGAAATGAATCGTAATTGTCTCTTAAATGAGGCAGTGTGGGTTGTATTGCTGCTTTATGAGGACAGGGTGATGGATTCTTAAAATGCGAAACCACCCCAGCTACCCATGATTCAAATCAGCTGGGGCCTGGTGATATATTGAATTATTTTTAGTGGTGAAAGTTTCCGTGCCATTTTCATTGCTCCGGCGTGCCTGACATCAAGGAGAAAGATGGAGAATGGCTTGATGTATGATTATGTTAAACCAAACACAGACAAAATCAGGTCTGATAATGTCTATGGGCAGAACTTTCCAACTTACTCCTTGATCTCGGGCAAACGGTCACGGTTTAAGACACTTCAATGCTCATCAAAGCAGCTTAAATACTGAATGATTAAAATTACAGTTGTGGCCAGACACTGTTGTTGATATGCGGTCCATATAAGCTCTGCATACTCAAGCCATTCGTGGACTCGCTAATTAACATAAACACCAAATTTACAATAAATTCCCTTGTTTGAGGTGTACCATAGAGCTTACTTGATAAAATGTTAGTAATACATGTGTAACTCGCCATCATTTATTTATTTACCAGACGGTAATTTTCTACTCACTTATAGTTCCGAGTAAGTGGATCCACAGCAGCTTTTTGCTTTTTTTTTTTTTTTTGCCTACGCTCTGTTGTTATGTGTCGTCATCGTTGTCCCGCGTTCTCATTGGTTTGCTGGCATATGCTGGGTAAGCTGTGAACGGATCGCTCGCCCAAGAGGAAAAATGTACTGTTACTGTCAGATCTCAATCAATGAAAATCTCTTTGTATTTGATATACAACTAAATAGACTAAATCAAGAGAAAAAAAGTCATAATTGAAACTTTTTTCAGTTTCTTTTTTTTTTTCTCCATAAGGAAATTCATTTTTTAATGAAAACTTATAAACCGTTAAAGACAGAACTACTGTAACTAGCCGAGGCTGTTAATTTATAGTCTAAGGCTGCGTTTGTTAAAGTCATCAATTTGCATTATTTCAACATATTTTTACAGAATACATATTTTTATTATACTTACATTTATTCAAATTATATTTTATTTATAATAGGCTACTAATATAGTTTTTTTTATACTTATTTTTTACTCTTAATTAAAAAAAAAACAATTCAGGCATGCATTTAAATGGACTCCTGCCACAGTGTTTCTTATTGGTCATCTCTGATTTAGATAATGGTGTGTCTTCAGCCGATGCACTGTACCGTTTAACAGTGAAGTATGTAGTATCTGTGAAATTAATGTCACCTAGCAGAATTACAAAAATACTGCATATTTTGCACGTCGCGCCTGACTCAACTCAAACACAACTCGACAGCTTTTATGGGTTCTTGTGAAGGCACCAATAGGTAAATGTAGGCTACTTTCAATGAAAGATCAAACATATTAGGAAAACTTTTAGCCTGACATTGTCATACTCAATTCTAGTCAGAATATGAGTCTGATACTGCCCCGTTGGGCTGTGATTATGGGGCGTATTTCAACCAAACCAGGAAAGACCTCAATTGGATAGACCCACAACCAAAATTAGGCTGCCCTGCCAAAATTACACATATTTTACCCCCCAAATGCCACCCCCCCCGTCCCCCCCCCCCCGTCCCCCCCCCCACCGGAAAAATATTGGGCTTGTTTTTGTCTAGTTTTGAGTAGCAATTGGGTGGATTTTGTTGTGAAAACCGGGCAACCCAGTCTGCCCGCACGCTGGAATAAGTAACATTAGAAGAAAAAGTGTAACCGATCTTTGCCGGTGTTGTAAAAAAAGAATTTAAGGATACTCAGAGTACTTACCAACACGATCATCATTTCTCAGAGAAATAGTAACGGTGAATGCATATACGAACAAGTTCTCCATTTAAGAGTAAAACAAATTCAACCCAAGCGCCTTTGATGACGTGGATGATTACGTTACTGTTTATCATCTGTCCATTAGGAATGCCACAATTCTCAATATAATATTGAACCGTTCGGTACGGCATTGATGGTTCAATACGCGCTTGTGAATTGCGTTTTTTTTTCGGTTTTGCATTTAATTAACTATTTTTCTACAAATTCTATAATTTGCCTCCATCCCAATATACTGAACAACGCGACATACATTCACATCACACGTTAGTGGTAGAGTTATACTCACGGAACACTATAGTTATTCACAATCACCAAAGTTCATTATTTGCATGCATTTTATAGCCTTCATTCGCGTGCATATGCACTGTTTTAGCATGCGCTTTTCCGAGCGCGCGCACTAAATGCCTGTCAAACACGTGATTACTGGACTAAGTAGTCGTCTTACTGCGCTAATACTGTCAAATACACACAAGGTTAACATAAACACAGTCGGTTATGTCTAAAGTGAAAGTAAAATCGGCGTGTGTCTGTATATTAGATGCACGCAGGTCTTAAATTGACAGCAGTGCAGTAGTGAACATGCTGTCCTTAAAGGGACAGTTCACCTCTAAAATGATGTCATTACTCACTCTAATGTTGTTCCAAACCTGTATTCATTTCTCGATGACAGAACTATCATTTTGATTGAACTTTGTTGTTAATAAAACAACAAAAGACACTCACTGCTCTTGACTGAAGAACTTTAATACAGTAGCTTTAATAATAATGTATATTTTATAGTGAAGTCTATGTAGCGTTTTATTTTTACATGTATTCATTCAACTTAAATGCTGCTGTACAGCTCTGAGCTGCCAGTGTAAATCTTTATATATATTTATTTTATATTATACAATACACTAGGAAAGTTTTTAGTAAGGTTTTTCAATTCTTTTAAGTAAAATAAAGAAAGAGTATTGCATAAAAAATAGACTTTTTTCTCCTTAACCTCTTGCTGTTCCTGTCGCCTAAGAATAGAATAGCAAAAAAATGATGTGACAAGCCATCAGAACCGAACCGAACCGAAAACCGTGGTTAAAAACCGAGGTATGTATTGAACCGTGGACTAACTGTATTGTTGCATCCCTACTGTCCATCATCGTCTAAAGCCCGCCCTGACAATTTCATTGGTCCGAACAGTTTCTGTTCGGGCATAATTACTCCTCTACAGATCAAGTCCAGACCGAACTGCCCGAGCTCAAATGTTGTGGGCGGGGCTAAGTTCGGCTGGCATCCAGGCTAGAAAACTTTAGCTGTGTTGTTATGTGTAATGAGAGTAAGCAACTAAGCAGCAAACACTGTCTAGAACGAACGCGAAACCCATCTAACGGATCTGCACCAGGTACATTTTTTACATAACTCACACCCAGCATACCCGGTTAAAAAGTCACCTGTTAGTGGGTGGGATATATTAGGCAGCAAGTGAACGACTGTGTCAGAGCATCTCCAAAACTGCAGCTCTTGTGAGGTGTTTCCGTGTTTCTGTTCATTATCTATCAAAAGTGGTCCAAGGAAGGAACAGTGGAGAACCGGCGACAGGGTCATGGCCGGCCAAGGCTCATTGATGCACGTGGGGAGTGAAGGCTGGCCCGCGTGGTCCGATCAAATAGACGAGCTACTGGAGCTCAAAATGTGATGCAATGAGCAATGTTCTGCTGGGAAACCTTGGGTCCTGCCATCCATGTGGATGTTACTTTGACACGTACCCCCTACCTAAGCATTGTCGCAGACCATGTACTGTACACCCTTTCATGGAAACGGTATTCCCAGGTGGTAGTGGCTCTTTCAGCAGATAATGCGCCACCACAAAGCAAAAATGGTTCAGGAATGGTTTGAGGAGCCCAACAACGAGTTTGAGGTGTTGACTTGGCCTCCTAATTCCCCAGATCTCAATCCAATCAAGCATCTGTGAGATGTGCTGAACAAACAAGTCAGATCCATGGAGGTCTCACCTCGCAACTTACAGGACTTAAAGGATCTGCTGCTAACATCTTGGTGCCAGATACCACAGCACACCTTCAGGGGTCTAGTGGAGTCCATGCCTTGATGGGTCAAGGCTGTTTTGGCAGCAAAAGGGTGACAGACACAATATTAGGTTATGCCTGAACAGTGTTTGTCTATATATATATATATATATATATATATATATATATATATATATATATATATATATATATATATATATATATATATATATATATATATATATATATATATATATATATATATATATATATATATATATATATATATAATTTCTGGTAACTCCCTTGTGTAGACATTTGGTCCCCATAATATAGGGTTTACCAGGGCCATACACACAAATATTTTGGGTCCCATGAGGAAAACAGCTTGTTATTCATAGTAAATTATGTTTTATAAAAATTTTAAAATGTAGAAAGTTGTGTGATGGATAGGTTTACGGTATAGAATATACCGTTTGTACATCATAAAATATAAAACTCATTATGTCTATGGAATGTCCACATGAAAAATAAAATCCCAATGTTTGTGTTTGTATGCGTGTATGAAGGTAAATACCTTCTGGTTTAGTAATTATGACATCACACCACATCAGTTTTTTTTCCCTTCTAATCACCACTGCTCAGAACCAATTGCGTTACTGTTACCATTCCCCTCACGCAAACAGAGAGAGCCATGTCCTCTCCGCTCATGAATATTTAGAAGATAAGCAAAGCAGTCGACATTCCCCCCCGGAAAGTCGATTTCTTCATCAATATGCATTTGTGAGGACTTCCGGAAAAGGCACTTCAAAGTTCATCAAGAATTCTTTTTGTCTTTTCTGTGAATCCTTCATGGCCAACCATGCAAACTTGCTCCCTCCCTCTCTCTCTTCCTCTTCTTCCTGACGTCTATCAATAAATTATGGCTGAAGGCTTGATGTCTCACTCAGAAGATCTCAATGTGGAAGAAATGCGAGTCCAGAGACTCCAGTTCCTTAGCTGTGAATCACACGGCTCAGCTGCGGCACACAATTAGGAAGAAACAGTGGCCTATATTTTTCAGAAATATCGCACAATAAAAATGCTAATCTGGAATACATTTTTTCCATATTTTGTCCTGATTAATATGATAATGTGGACAGCAGGAAACTGATCTGAGATTGTTATCGTCACAGAATAGTCAAACTGAATATGTAAGTGACAGGATAAAAAGGAAAATGGCTAGAGATTTTTCTACAGATACACAAAGAGACACAAGGTGAGGGAGGAAGGTTTCCACTTGGTATTGGAGTATTGCATGGCCCACTATATGTTAATAAAACAAGACGCTGGAAAGTTTTCGACAGAAAGGAGAAACCCGTCTCCTTCAAGCCAGCAGTAATTAGTCATGTATGACATGAGTGCTTGGGGACGTTAAGCCACTCAATAGGCCGTTTTAAAAATGTTAACAGTTTTACAAATATATGCAAATTAGGAGGAAACAACCTATAGCTCCACTTTTTGGGGGGCAATAGAAAAGTATTAAAAATAGAAAACTTTGTACTGGACATGTGATCTTTTGGTATACTAATACAAAAGGTTTAAGAGATTGCTGACTCTGTTCGCAGTAAAAGAGTACATAGACTCAGAAACAAGCAGAAGGTAAGATGAATCGAAGGTCACTGTGCTTTATTAGGACCTTGGAAGTTAATAATGCATCATGGCCAGAGTGTCTGATTGATTGCATTGAGAGTCAGGGAAATAATTCCAACCGGGGTCTCTCGCTCCCTCTTCAGGCCCCGCCCGGGGGAGGCCTGCTCCGCACAACACCTGCAACTCTGCCCTTACCGCTGCTCCGGATGCATAATATACCCATCATTCTCACTCGGGTGAGAAGAGAGCAGCGCTGGACTTCATCCAGGAGCCGGTGAAGGACACAAGGAGTGTGTGTGTGTGTGTGTGTGTGTGCGTACGAGAGGGGAAGGGAATATATTTGCAAACCACCTGAGAGCAAGTCTTGTGGCAGTATACTATATAGGGCTACACTAAAAGTAAAAATTTACTTTGTACTAACACATTCATGTAGGTACACAATTTTTGTACATTTTCACATTTCAAAGTTGTTTTTTGCTTGTCTGTTTTTGCTTATTCTATTTATTGAGCTTTTTCAGTATTAACAGAAAAAAAGATTTACAATTTAGATTGCGATGAAGGCAAGACAGGTTTTTTTTTTGCATGAAACTAATTTTTGGGCTTTTCATTACACGTTGTTTCATTCTCTTTTAAGTATTTATTTTACACACTTGAACTATTTGTGTCTACACATTTAAATTGCAATACATATTTTAAAGGCTGTTTGCAGTGTTGCTTTTTTACCCATGCACTGAGCCAGAGATCTCCACCTAAGTAGCATTTACACCAAACTTTAAAGCTTTATTCCATTCCTATCTATATTCTGACGGTTTTTCAGAGGGGTTTGATCATATAAGCTGCCTTTATATAACACTTTATTCCTAAAAACCATAGACTGTAAAAAAAATATGGACGTAGTGTCCGTGATGTCACCCATAGGATTCTGAAGAGCAGTTTTGAAGTGTAAAGTAGGGTCGAGCTGGCCGTTGCCATCTTGGCAGCGCGTCATGACGCATCACTCCTGGATAACAGAAAATGGGCAAAGAGGCGGGATGTGGGTGGAGCTGAGATGACGCGATGAATAACAGACAGCAGATAAATGGCTATCCACCTGTCACTAAAAGTGGCCACGCCCTTAATTATGCAGGACTTTAAGGCTTTATATAATATAAACGAATGAATTATAAAAAAATTCACCCCCCTCACAGTTGTCATGAAGGGCAAAATTAGATATATAGACCAAAACAACAATTTGTACCAGGCTGCAAACATGTTTTTTTCTGCTGTACAGTTGGGCATTTTAACATGGGGCTCAATGAGATTCTGCTCCTTCTGGAGCCTGTCCCTAGCGGACAGTCGATGAATTGCAGTTTAAGTCACTTCCGTATTGGCTTCAAGAGAAACTGGGGCAGGTTACCGCTTTCTAAAAACACACTATTGCCAGTATTTTCTGGAAAGTTTTACTAATGTGTGTATATTTAAAGGGGTGATGAATTGAGAAATCAACTTTCCTTTGAGCCTTTGATATATAAAAGTTAATCGTGATATAAGAATATCCTTGTTTCGGAGCTGAAAACGTCCATGTTAGTCAAAGAAAAGCTTTTATTGACACCAGGCCCAGAAAATGAGAGATCTCAGAATATGTGAGAGATGATCCATTGTGTTTGTTTGATAAAGATATTTTGCGAGTCCTCTGAGCATTTCCTCAGACACTTTCAAAACAATTCCCACATGTACTGAGGGGAGCTGAAGATCATTAAATATGCTAATCTTATCCAATCCTAGTCGTGGGCGTTTATTTCCAAGTCTTCAGTGCGGCACGACCATAAAAACTGAGCGTTTCTTCAGAGAGCCTCAAAACCAAGGCAGAAAGTAGCCTATTACTTATTCATTAAGATGTTTTTGAATGTAAAAACCACACAAACGTCATAAGTTGACCTCAGACAACAGTATTTTTTTTTTTAAAGCCAGTTCATGACCCCTTTAAATAGATAATGCATAATTTTGATATATAAACATATATATTTAATTTCATAGTATCAACTGGGGAATTATGAGATATGGATGATTCTATTGCGGTTGCATTTGGTGTCGAAAGTCTTTTTTTTCGGCTTTTTTCAAATGAAGGGACTTTTTTTTTTTTTTTATAATTTGTTTCTCATTGTCATGGATCACACGATGTTACAGGCCATAACAATATATAGTTATTCATATAGCTAAAAATCATAATTTCTTGTTGTCCGAATTAGTATTTTTTCCATCATTTATCATCGTAATATCAATATACAAATATGTTTTATTTAATAATTTTTTATTTAAAATATTTTATTTTACTTTTTTGTTTTGGTAATATTAATTAATTTTATTAAGTCATAAATAGTAATTTTCCTTATTCTACAACATTACATTGATTAAAAATAACTTATATCTTATAAAAATGTGTGTCCATAAATCTTGTGTCCATTCTGTTACCGTACCATACTGTACCTTTAAATTGGTGAATTATCTCCCACAACTATGTAAGAAACAGGAAATGATGTCACTTCCCCTCACTTATAGGATCTGAAGCACTGAAAGGTGTGTGTGCTCTCTCTGAGAAAGTATTTTAATCTAAAAAGTTCTTACACCAATTGTTATTTTGTAATATGTCAAAATTGTTACCACAATATCAAAAGGAAAACAGAATTGATCACTGATCACAGTGGGTTGTTTAAAAGTCTGTTAATCATGATTTCATGAGTGTCATGTGCTCTTAGCATTTATGCTAGCAAGTGGACTTTTTGGCTAAAAGGTTTAAAATTGTCAATCCTGTTACTGTCAAACTCTGTTAACGATGTTATTTCTACACATTGCCTAATTTGTCTGTAACAGAGTTGACAAACAATACTACAAATTAAATTAAAAAAAGGAAGCAACTTCTGTTTGGCAATATGTTTTCAATAAGACACTGGAAATAAATTCAGTTTTTTTCCCTTAACTTTTTGAAATGCAAAGTGTATCTCCAATTTTTAAATCACTCATATACTGTATATATTATTATTATTTTTACCCTATTCACCTGGGGTGTCTTGCCTTGAGAAAAAAAACACATATTCACACAATCTATAATGTCATGTTATCTAAATATTAAAAAAAATAGTTGTTGTTTTTTCCCCCTTCATAAAGAACAAATACAACAATTATATTATTTCCATATGCAATGGAATCTGACCAAATCTTGAAAATTCTGAGGACTGGGTGTTGAAAACCGGCTGTGATTGCATGCAAGATTATACATGCGATTACAAAGGCTGTTGATGTAGTGCTTGCAGAAGTACTGAGTAAATCAAAACGTAATCAACTCAGATTCCTTGCACAGGAAGTGGCCATGGCTGACCACATCGTCTGCATTCATAAACACCCTCTTAATGTCAAACACTCTCAAAGGGAGGGTCAGAGTGTCAAGGGCTTTTGTATGTAGGTGTCCTGGTCTATTATTCAGACCACAGGCGGTTGATTAAGACAATACATTTTAAACAATGGAAAAAACTGCATCCTGTCATATACTTTTATTTTGACAAAAGACTCTTCTAGAAGAACGTAGCGCTTATCATTGAAAACTTCACTCATATACAGGACGAGCTGCTGGAACTAGGGAATTGGCTAGTGTTCAGGGTAATTACCTCAGATCTTCCAGTTAAAAGGAATGCCACAGAATCAGCTTTTCCATATGAGTATATTCTTACATTTATGCATGGATCAGTAGAGCTGTTGTACTAATATTCTGTGGCAGAAGAAGACCTAAGTTAATATTGAGCAACTGACATTCAAACTAAATCTGGTTAGTTAATCTGATTATTTTCTTTTCAGTTGAACTAATGCAATTAGCCATCTTTTTTGAAAATGTAAAACCCTGTCTAGTTTTTGTAAAGTTAGACTAAAGGTGCAGTTATATTTACCATTATTCTGTGATCAAAATTCATAGTGAGGGGCGAAAGATTTCCCCATGCAGATTTCAAATCAGCATTGACCAAAGCACACAAAAGTGTCTTCTGTGTGAGCTGTCAATGATACATTGCTACACTATTAACAATAGACATTTTTTGTCTGCGGAATTTATGTTGAAGTTTTTAGACTACATGATCCTACGTAACCCGTTCTCACTACCAAGGCGTCAAAATCTGAAGCATGATCAAGTGCCTTCCACGTCACAAGGAAGATGCTAAAGGTACCCCAAGGCACGCAGGTTGTCCATTGATTTCAATGAGAAACCTTAGGCGTCATACACCGATGCGTTGGGCATGGGAACGTTATCGTCATGATGAAATGATGGGTTATGATTTTGCCATTATGTTGGAATGTGATTGTCAATTTAATCAGCCAGCATCATTTTATTTAAATTTGTTTTATTTATGCTATTTAGACACGTTTGAACATTTAACCCAACCCCATCCCATCCCTAAACCTACCCATTTGTGTAGTATATGATATAAAATACAGGATATAACAGGCAGATCCGACTGCATGCACATTTTTTTCAAAAAGTACAAATATTCCAGTTCCGAGGCCAAAAGATTCATTTGTGTGAAGAAAATCCCCAAAAGCGAAAAGCCCGAAGAAACGTTACTTCAGCTTTGATAGTGAAATTGCATTGGCTCTCGTGTCTCATGACCGATCGCGTCATGCTAAAGAGTTGTGTATCATTTGAATGAGATATGCGATTAAAACATTAAGATCAACTCTGTTCTTTACATGAAGATATTGTACGACTTCAGAAGACTTGGAATGCAACATATGCTTTTATACTGTTTTTGGTCAGTTTTTGCAATAAATACATGTGACTGTACTTTTATTTGACTGTTACGCGTTTTATATTGTTTAGAAGTGGGTTGGTTTAGGAGTTGGGTTAGTTGCTGCAAAATATAAAAGGAGCCTATAAATATTCATCAAATCATGTCTGCTTTTACAAATGCAAATAAATGTGCCTTGATCTGACGCATTGGGCAAACAACTGAAATCAATGGAGTTGATATAGTGATGGAGTCGATATAGTGACGCCTAGGGGTAGCTTTAGCGTCTTCATTGTGACGTGGAAGGCACTTGACCATGCTTTTGACGCTTTGGGAGTAAGAATGGGTTGTCCTACTCTATGTTGACCCTTCAGGAAATGACTGCGCTAATGCGAGCGATAAGTAATATATTTCTTGTTTGTTAAGTTTAATTAAGTTTAAGTGATGAGATAGCTGGATTTTAACTGAAATAGATACGATTAATTGGTTCCAGGGCAAGAACTGAAATACTGGAGCTACTTAATTTTTTTTAATTGTTATGCTACAAATCATGAAGTTCCTCTAACTCAGTGGTTCTCAAACTTTTTATACCAAGTACCACCTCAGAAAATATGTGGCTCTCCAAGTACCTCCATAATGACCAACATTAAAATAGGGTAGCGCAGTAGGCCTAACTATTCAGCTACAGCTCTGCACAGTTAAAAAACGAGGAAGTTTATTCCTAATAAGAAATGTATTGTTGTCAGCCACTTTAACATTGTAAAGACACTGTTTGTACATTAACACTGCACTGTGTTTACAAAATAATAGGTAAATAAAATTATTAAATAATGATTAAATTGAAATGTGTTGTAAAGTTAAATTAAAACTGTACTGTACTTAAATAATGTTTAAAAAGAAATGTTATGTATGTGTTTGAACATTAATTTATTTAGTGATTCCTCTGCGTACCACTAGAGGCAGCCTGAGTACCACACTTTGAGAACCACTGCTCTAACTCAATGTAGTTTGTTGAAAGAACATAATTTCATTCAAACTATATATTTTTTTAAAAAGTACTTTTTTTTTAGAGTAAGGACCTGTTCACTCCAGGATGATTTTGTCGCGCGTTTATCGACGATGTTTAACGCCTCGTGATTAAACAAAGGGCGCCAATGTGAGTGTGAAGGCGTAAAAGCATAATTTAAAAGAAAACTTTTCGTTTTTTTTGTTTTGACGCGGCGCGTTAAAAACTGGCCGACCAATGAGATCGGCACTTTTGTTCACGTGCCTGGAGCTGCTGTAGTTACAGTAAAACACAACTTGGTGGCCCTCAGGCACAAAATGGTCTTGCCGAGCACACATTGATACGACGAAGAGGAAGTAAGTAGACAAAGAAGAAGATGAGCTGCTAATGCTGCTTGCCAGTTAGTAAAAAGTGTGAGAATGGTTTTGGCAAGCACGTAAATACTGTCTCTCTTCTTCTTCTGCGTGAATTTGCACGTTCAATCGGCGCATCGCCAGTGAAAATCACTTGGGTGTGAACACAAAGATAACGCGCGATAACGGTCCCGGTGTGCACAGGCCTTAACACTAAAAAAGACATGTCGTTGGGACATGCAGCAATCATTAATGTACACATCACTGCAGCATCTCGTCTTCTAGAACATTCCCTCTTTCTCACTTCCACTCTAGCCAATCCACTAGCCGAGGAAGATTTTGAGAGCCCTTGAGCTCAAGTAGCAGTGGATTTCCAAACTAGCTTGAACTGAGTATGTGGCATTTAATTGCCATGTAAATGAGATTTGCATGCATGCGAGGAATCATTGGTATGTGCTAAACCACTCAATGATGTTTGCAATCATTTTGATAAAATACTTTTTCAAAATTGCGTGTGCTGAATTCTGGAGGTGGTAAACAAGGTATTACATTCTCAACAACTAATGCCCAAAGTAGTTGCACTGTATTTCATCCATTTGCCAGACTCATTGTCAAGTAATATCGCTAAAATAGTTACTCTGGGTATAATCTCCTTTGAATCTATTGCGTTCAATAAGCCACTTCACCACTCAGACTCCATCTTAAGTGGGCAGGCATCAGAAATATAAATTACATAAGGTGACTTGTGAGCTGAAAGCTCTGCCTAGTAATATTCTCAATAATGTTTCAATAGCTCCGCTGTGAATACAGTCATTGCTGTAGATCTGCTGAATGACACAAGAGTAGCAGTCAAAGTGTTATCAAAAAGATAAATCCCCTATGAGCTTCAATATGTATGAAACCTTATGTTCATATGCCACATTACAAAACAGATTCAGTGGTGTACGGTACACCCCGTCCCTATGCAAAGGCTATATTATATTATTTTTATATTATATCATATCATATTATATGAATCATATTATATTATATTATATTAAAAATTCAGGAAAGTGACTTTATAAATCAGTTGTTCGGAAGTTTTGGCAATATTGTGTCTAAAATGGAAGCTAACTTCTTGCTTATTGAACAGTTGTATAACATCCATTTTCCCTAAAACTGTTTCCTATAGTTACCGTTTCTGCTGACAAACTATTTCACCTATAAATTCATTGTATTGTAATCATAACCACAGCTGGCCTGTCTCCTTCCATAAAAAAACGTATCTGTCTTACCTGTTTTGACTTGCAGAACATTGGCCAAAAATCCTTACATTCAAATCTAATTTGTGCAAACCCGCTGCAGACTTGCCAACCCAGCATGTGGCCAACTTGACGCAGGTACAGTAGAGTATATGAATGTCAGTATAGAAACAGGCATGCAGCAATTTTTTTGTCAGTGAAAATATATATTAAGTATACACCGATCAGGCATAACATTATGACCACCTTCCTAATATTTAGCTAGTAAACAAATTAATTAACTCTTTCCCCGCAAACGTTTAAAAAAAAGGAAATTGTCAGTGTTTTTGATCATTTTCACAAAAAAATGTCATGGCCCCCAGAATATTTTGTTATGAATATCTGAACATGCTATGTATCAAAAGACAGAATAGACCCTCTGCCTTTAAACAACAACAAAAAAAAACTGTTTTATTATAGCTTCATGCATTCTTTTTTTTATCAACATTTGAGCAAAAAGTTGAGAAAATAACGTTTTAGTCAAAGACTACATCTGGATCATATTCAGAACAGTGATAAAAAAATAGATGGAGTAGATCGAGTTCATCAACACCCCTAATGTTGCACAGTCCTATAGCTTGTCCTGGGTCGACATTTTATTCAGTAACATTAGGCAGTTTTGATTTACATGCCGTTTAAGGTTTATGATCGCGTTATTGTATATATGCATATGATTACGTATGATATTGCTTGTTTCTGCAACTTCTTTGCATGTGTTTTGATAGTGTGTAACAGTGAAAATACGGAAACCCAGAAAATTCTGTGTTTGGTGGGGAAAGAGTTAATACATAAAGTAACTATATGCAAAATGTTAATTTCAAAGTTAAAACTTACACAGGAAGGTGAAACGCATCCCATTAGTCACGGACATGATCAACAGAGACCTTCAATTTGAAGCTTGTTCCAGATTCCCTGTCACATCTTAATCAAAAGTTTCTCATTTACAGAAACTCCTCACAGCTGCTGATGGACCTTTCATTTTCATTTCGACATTTACAGTTTACATCCCTAATAGGTAATTCACTGGGAAGTTTTCATCCCGGCTGTGTTTAAGTGTTCAAATTGGTCTCAGCTCTGTTGCTTCTTTTGTGTACCCATAATGAGTCATCCTTTCAAAATGCGGTGTCGATGACCATAGTCAGAGACTCTCTGAAAAGGCCCAGACTGCACACGGGGCGCCATCAGCAGCGAATGCCATTCACAGCGTGTAAGGGATAGGTCAAATCAATAGAGTGTTTCCCCTATTTTCCTGTCAACCTCCATTGTTTTCTCCGCTCTGAAAGCTTGCAAACACACTCGCAAAAAGACCGCCAGCCCTAAGGCTGTAAATATAGCAAGTGACCTGTGCAGAGAGTGGAGGACGGGAGAATATTTCTGAGAAGTGGCAGGGAAAGTGACGCCAAGATCAGGCGATTAACACCGCACAGAGGGCGTAGCGATGCGAGAGCGGGGCTGGCAGCGATGGAAAGTGGCACACCTGCTCAAACTCAATCTCTAGTCTGAGAGAAAATGATAGAAAAGATGAGAAAAGGGACTGTGAAAATTACAGAGAGAGAAAGCAAGGGAAGGAGCTGGAGGTGTAGATAAGAAGTTTGGGACAATCTCTTCCTCTGTTATGTGCACTTATTACACACTTTCACCCGCATCAATACACAACAATCCTGGCAAGTGGATCTGTCTGATTTTTTAACAGTGTCCAATAGGTGAACAAATATTTCTTTGTGAACCGATTGGTTGATAAGACTCAATTCTCAGTGTTCATGAATCAGGCTGAATCTGTCCGAATCGACTTACTGAACCTTATCTTTCTGACATGTCCAACCAAGTGTGCCACACAAGTCCTGAAAAGTGAAGCCAAAGTGTTTAGTTCGCCCCCAGGTGGCTGGATGCGGTATAGGCCATAAACCCCACCCTCTCTATATAACGTAATGGGACATAGACTAAACTAAACAATGAAATTACACTTCAAATTATTTTTTTTCCAAAGATGGTTTCTGCCATTTTAGGCTGTTTTTATTACGCTGCTGTTAATTCAAGTGTTCGTTCTTTAAATAAGTTTGGTTTTAGTTTGTTATTTGATGCTATAAAAATTGGGGTGTGACGTCATGATTGACAGCTGAGATTGACAGCTCCTCTGAGTGATGTAGTCACTGAGGCACTAAAGGACATTTTTCGAGAACTTCGGGAGGAGATTGGAGCTTTAACTTTAATCTCTACATTTCCATAACTGTTTATTTCACAAAAAGTTGTTGATTATGCGGGAGTGTGGGCGGGACCCTGATATCTTTGCGCTCACTACTGCGCAGACTCGAGACCCAAGATGTCAGCGCCATATTTGAACACTGGCGGATTCACTTATATCAATGGAAGAGAGTGAAGGTGCGCCACCCATCTTTTTTTACAGTCTATGTGTCCCAAATCCTCATGAGCAGGTTTAACGACCAGACACCGGCTGCGTCCAAAACCTGGAAAATGGTGCCTTTGGAGGACACATTTCAAGGTAGGAAGGCATCAAGGCATGTCCGAATCTAATGTTAGCTTCACTTCCTGTCTCCTGAGATACCGTCATCTGCTCGCATATATGTATCCTTTGCTGCCTTTGATATCCCACAAATCCTGTGCAATTCATTCTGTGACAGTTGAGCTGGAAAAAAAAGATGGTGTCCGAAAGTTGCGTTTGCTGGTCAGCTTGTGTGTAAATGTACTTTTTTCATTTGAAGTGAGAAATTACTCATGTAGTAACAGTGTTAATTTTGACAGCAAATTTTTATTTAGTTTTAGTCATAGTCTTTTGACTAAAATGGCATTTAGTTTTAGTAATAATTTAGTCACCTGAATTGTTTTTAGTTTTAGTCTAGTTTTAGTCGACTAAATCTACTGTAGATTTTGTCTCCTAAAATCTAATGAGTTTAGTTAAAGGTGGGGTAGGTAAGAATGATCTAAAACACTTTTGTCCAAATTTGTTTAAACTTTCTTTATATGTCAATACATAATTAAAATTTAAGTACTCTGAAAAAGAGAGTATAAAAATCGAGTGACTCTGCTCAACACCGCTCATTATTTTCGTTCGGGCCGAAACAAGTGATTGGCTTGGGCGACTGTCACTCTCTCTCGCTACCATGGCTACCACCGCTTTTGCTCCAGGATCTGCCCACATGCACCCCAGTGTTGCCAAGTCGGGCTACTTCAAACACTGTTGCCGCGGGCCGTTTTTCATGTCCGCGGGTTGAAGCGACCCCAATTATGTGATATTTTGCCCCGGGATTTGCGAATTTTAGCAGGCAGCCCTACCAAAAAGACACATATTTTACCCCCCAAACGCGTTTTTTACCGGAGAAACACGATTGGGCTTGTTTTGGGCTAGTTTTGAGTAGCAATCGGGCGGATTTTGTTGTGAAAACCTGGCAACCCTGGCGCACCCGTTTGATTTGAGGAGTTCAAGAGGCTGTATTTCTGCTGGACAGGTAATCTTTCATTTTGATTATAAATTTTTTTGATTTATGTTTTCATGAAGCATGTCTCACTAGCACACGTAGCTGCCTAATATAGCTAACATAACATTACTTAGCATAAAGTTACAATGTTATACACTTAGCGAACCATTAGTAGAGATGATAAATACTCAATATGCCTAGCTCAAGTTGATCGCTGTCGTGTTGAATTTCGCAAAATGTAACTTTAGATAACAAAATGCATGTGTAAAAGCTAGTACACCGCATCCAGGAACTTTTTTTAGAACTAAGTTAGCTTTAGCTACTACCCTCTGTCTAAACTCTTTTACCATGTTCACCGGGAACTTTACCTGCACGTTTATTTCGGCCCTTGGTTTGTTTTTATATACTCTACCAATGTTTATGTTGATGTTTTTATCTTGTATCTGTGTGTGTCGTAGACACTGTGTTGTGTGTGTATTTTAAACTTTACCAGTATCATTATTCTAGCTTGATAGTGAGTACTAAAAGACATCTTATTTGTTTATATTCATAACAATAAAGTTAGATTTTTTATCACATGTGATTCTGACATGATGTCACTACATGCACTTCTTCTCCGCTCGTCTCAGGTAAATAATTCGTCTTTCAGCTGAGCTGATCGCGGTCGGCGTAGCGCGTTCATGTGTTTTGGGGGCGTGGCTTTGGAAAGAGCCCAGAAGGGAGAAGGTGGAGTGAATGGAAATAATGAGCTGTCTTTAAAACAGTCGTGAGAGGTCTACAGACACTCAATTTGTATACTTTCTTTTTCTGACTACTTACATTTTAATTATGTATTGATATATAAAGAAAGTTTAAACAAATTTGGAAAAAGTTTTTTAACCAAATCCTACCTACCCTACCTTTAAATTGTAATACATTAAGAATTCAAGCTCCATTTAACATGACATAACATGACATCATTTTGTTTTTGACATAAAAAATACACGAAAGAGAGCTCAATTTTGTTTCGTTTTTTTTAAACATCTATATAGTTTTTATAACTTTGTATTTCTTTTAGTTAGTAGGCCATATCAGGTAAAGCTAAAGCTTCAAATAAGTTTGTTTATTTATTTATTTTTAATTTCAGTTAACATTTATTTAATTTCAAGTAATGATTTTTTTTAACGGTTTTAGTTAACTATTATAACCCTGATACTTTATTGAATATGTGTCAAATACTGGTCTTTCCTCCTGACTAAGAATTAAATGGGAATTAAATGAAATACAGTTTATTGTGTAACCAAATACGAATAAACTGTATAATGCGTGACTTTTAAATTATAAACAAGCTCGAAATACACCGGGACTCTTATTTTGAAATGTCTGCGCCTCTGTTGCAGTTGCAGCTGCTCATTCAAGTTCAGGAGATAAAATATGCATTGTTACAACCGTCTAAAACATATATCACTATATAATCATCATAAAGTAAACATTGTCATTATTCTTCAGCATTAGTTCATATCCAATTGCGTGGCATAAATGTGTGCTATTCATTGACTGAGCCGCTCTGGAGTGCTGGATTGGGGATGAGTCTGTAGAAGCGCAACAGCGCCGTGTTTTCCAGCGGTTAGATCAGCACGTTCTAATCAAATGTGCGCATCTGTTACACAGGATATATCAGTTCTGACTGGATCTCTTCCCTAATCGACCCTCCCTAACATTTGTCTCGTTTTTATTTGTTGACGAAAATGACAGTAAGTTTTCGTCATAGTTTTAGTCAGCGAACACTAGTTTTTATTTAGTTATCGTCTCGTTTTCGTCAGTGAAAAAAGGTTGTTGACGAAAATTATGACACAAATTATTCGTCAACGAAATTAACACTGGTTCTCACCAAAGCTCTCTCTATTTTGCTGTAGATCATTAAACTGTTGCGCTGCCTTATAGTGTCGGTCCGAAATTAGTTTCGGGAGGTGCCTTAATGCACAAAAGCTGCCTTACAAGTCATAATGTGATAAGGCAGCGAGGCAACGAGTCAGCTGCCTATGCTTTCGGATGCAACCACAGAAACTAAACAGAGCAGGAAGACATTAACTAAAGGAAACAGAACTGATTACGAAAATAAGAGTCAAAGACCGTGACTCATGCATGCAACAAGATGTCTGATCGGGCTACATCTAGGGCCCTATATTTCCATGATGCGGAAAACGAGGATGGAATCGTGGAATTAGAAATGGAATTTACTGCCAAATTTCACGGAATTCGTAACATTTTTGATGAATAAATAAAAGCAGTCCGTACACTTAAATCAAATTGCGATATAGATTAGTGTCTGTGAACATTAAACCGCAAAAAGACTATCTAAATATGAATCCTGCATGTGTCTCTGTGTGAATGAATGTTTCATTTCCACACACACACCCACACACTGAAGCATGCGTGACGCTCGCGGTGTTTTCAGCCTCTGCCGTCTCACTATATGAGGACATGAACCGTGAACTTCATCTCCAGAGCCGCTCTGAGAGTCAATTCATCAGCATTTTACCCTTTCATTTGAGAAAAACTATCGTCATATCATAAACACACAGGAACTCTTCAAGGCAACCCGTCAAAATAAAAGTTTGGTTTAACTTGAAATTGTGACAGAAATATATTGCACAGTAGAATTTAGCTATGTCTCAATGTAATAATAATACTAACACTAATAATAATAAGATTTGTTTTAATTTATATAATAAAACTTTTTTTTTTTTGTGCAACACTTCATTTGACAAAAAGGTTTGTTTAATTTCAAATGATTAAAAGATAAAATAAATTAATGGTTTATGACTTCATTTGATTGCCAGAAAAATATAAATACACAACACAGAATTTCTGGGGATTAATTTGACATGCTTTTTGATTATTACAATTTAATTAAACCATTGAAATGTATTCCAGAAAACTTTAAACAGAAAATACAGAATTTGTTAAAAAAATAAAACGGAATTTGAGGAAAAAAAAAGAAGCTATTTAATAGGGCCCTAAACATGTAATTTTTGTTCAACTTTTAATAAATTGTTGTTAAATTGTATAAGTTTCATGATTTCAATGGAGTCCCAAAAAAATTTAAATGGAAAAAAATGGAATTTGGGAAAAAACAACAACAACAACAAAATGGATTTCATAGAGCGCCCTATACATGGAGCCAGTGAGCATATCAACATGCGGTATGTCTGGATCAAAGCGAGTAGTTTAAGCAAAGTGACCCCCACATGCAAAACAACACACTGTCATCCATCTAGTTATATCCTGAGTTGCTAGTATTTTTCCAGCCATGTTTGAAGTGTGACAGAATCGCTGGCTTCAGTCTGCCGCTAGCGGACCACTGAAATTGAATTAGGCAGTAAGCAATATTAAAAAAGGGCAAAGGAATCCCCATGGGTCTCCCTTAAAACATTGAGTCAAAACTTTAATTAAACTTTCAAAACACACACATAGTGTACTTTAGCTTTTCGTAATTCTGGGACAAGCAAAGTCTGCGCTAATACAAATTCCAACTGAAAGGTTGTGATAATATTGAAGCAGGTTATTGTGAGTCTGCTGTATGTCCAAAGTTAAATATCACAGAAGAATTAATAAATATCACAACGTTAAATATCACAGAAGAATTTATCTGATTTGGTTCATTTTAAGAAAAAAATGGAAGCTATTAAGTGTTTTATCAAAAATTGTACTGGATTTTGCAACTGGATACTGTATGAACTTCTTTATGAATGAATATTTAGAAATACAGGATGGCTAAAATCTGATATGCAGAAAGGAATAATGTATTTTGTATTTGATGTAAATGTGGGTTATACAGACAAACAGAAACAAGAGTAACATCACAGTGCATCACCCATCCATGTTACAGGATTGACCAATTTTGAAAAGTCAACCTGAAAACCTCACAGACTATATTACTCAATGTTTAGAGGAGTATCTCATCATTTATGCATCAAAGCGTGGTATGGTGTGAAATGCTACCTGATAGGACCTTCACCGTGCAGCAAGAGGTAAAAACTTCTGTCTGTCTGCCTCTCAGATCTTTCTGTTCTCCCACTGTGTGCTGGAGGGGGCAACCAGGAATGTGGCAATTCTTTTCACACTCTTTACGAATATGTTAGTGACTGCAGACAGCGCAGGGCTCCTGGGGTGAGTCAGAGGTGTGAACAGCAGTAGCGGCAGAAGTAATGCTGTCTTAAATGAACATGCTCATCAATACAATGTCAACAGCGTACACAAATAAAGTACTTAAGTGCATCCACAGAGCTTACTTAATGATAAAGGGCCCTATTTTAACGATCTGAGCGCATGGTCTAAACTAAAGCGTTCGGCGCAGGTGCACTTAGGGCATGTCCGAATCCACTTTTGCTAGTTTAAAGACTGGAAAAATGGTCGGCGCGCCAGGCGCATGATCTAAATTGGTTGTACCTCGTCTCTTAATGAGTCATGGGTGTGTTTTGGGAGTAACGTGCAATAAACCAATCAGAGTCTCATCTTTCATTCCCTTTAAAAGCCAGTTGCGCTTGCACCATGGTGGATTCGCTATTTACATGGCGGAATTTGCAAGCGGAAAGACTGAACACTTCTCTAGAGAGGAATCCTTTGAATTTTTATATTTAAAAATGTTTGTGTGCTGCTGTGTGTGTAATAAGCAGAGTGTAAGTGCGTTGTGCACCCGCCTATAGGCGCATATTACTAACGCTCCATTTAAATAACACAAAAAATACTGCGCTATTGACTTTAGACCAGGTTTTTGATGGTCAGTGGTGCAGTCGTTTTAAGTTCCTCAAAATATCAACACGCCAACAATGCGCCTGAACACACCTGGTCTCACAGAATTCCGTGAAATGAACACAGGCCCCTTAACTCAAAATCCGTGGCAGTTTCACGGAATCGTCGAAAATTCCGTAATGGGTCCACGGAAGTGATTCCTATGCAAGTCAATGACAGTAAAAAGAAGACATGATTTTATGAATATTTATAGGCTACTTTTATATTTTGGAGCAACTAACTCCACTCCTACCCTAAACCTACCCACTCTCAACAATATAAAACACATAACAGGCAAATACAAGTACAGTCACAGGTATTTATTGCAAAAACTGACCCAAAATAGCATAAAAGTATTAACTCATGTTGCATTCCAAGTCTTCTGAAGTCACACGATGTCTTCATGTCAAGAACAGAGTTGATCTTAATGTTTTAATCGCTAAAATGATGATCCATTCAAATAATACACACGACTCTTTAGCGTGACGCAATCTGTCACGAGACACACGAGAGCCAATGGTATTTTACAATCAAAGCCGACGTAATGACACATTTGGTCACGAGACATTCGACAGCCAATGCTGTCAAAGCTGACGTAACGTTTCTACCGGCGGTAAAATTTGAAATGTGTTTTTGATCTTTGGCGGATGGACTCGACGCTGCTGATCGCTTTTGGGGATTTTCTTCACACAAAAATAATCGTTTGGCCTCGGAACACTTGGAATATTTGTACTTTTTGAATAAATTGTGCCTGCAGTCGTATCTGCCTGTTATATCCTGCGTTTAATAATACACAAATGGGTAGGTTTAGGGAAGGGATTGGGTTACGTGTTCAAAACGTGTCTAAATACTGTAAATAAATAAAAAATGAAAATAATTATAAATAAAATATTGCTGGCTGATTAAATCGAGAATCGCACTCATAATGGCAAAATGTCATATTGGCAAAAATCATAGTTTCATGACGAAAACCATGCCCAACGCGTCTGTATACAGTCATTGACTTACATACACTCTAAAAACGTTTACTATGATTTACTCAATTTAAAAAACAATATTTATGAGTAAAATTAACTGTTTTTATTTAAGAGTAATATTAACTCTTATAGTATAACTTTAATATTAACTTTATTTTCCTCTAAACCTTTGTAAAATACTCCACACCACACTTATTCATGACATTGGCCTTTATTGTCGATGAGTAGTGTTGGGTCCGAGTCCACCTTTGTCGAGTTCGAGTCAAGTCCAAGTCTTAAACAATCAAGTCCGAGTCCAAGTCTGAGTCCAAAAGGGGCCGAGTTGGACTCAAGTCCGAGTTCTTATCGACCGAGTCCGAGTCGAGTCCGCCCGAGTCCAGAGTGTAATTAAATTGAAAAAAGATTAGAAATTGCTATTGTAAATTTGTATCTTCTATTAATATTTTAAACTTTCAACCCATTAAACCAATGGCAATATAAAATTAAACAAAAAATACCACTATAACATCTAGCCATTGCCATTTAACATTTTTATTTTGTCAACAGATCAACTAGTTTCCAATCAAAAATGGTTTCAAACCATTAGAATGGACATAGATATACTGTATGTAGAACTTTTATAATTACAAGTGCAAGAAAAACACAAATTAACCTGTTTTATTGTATTTAAATTGTTTAATGCCTCTGGTATCACCAAATTCTTATGTTTAGGGGTGGGCGATATTAAAATCTTATTTCACGATAATGATATATTTTCTCAAGTAGGATTATTCAAGTAAGAATAAATACTATAGAAATTGAATTAAACAATTACATTTAAAATAAAACAAACTTCACTGTATTACATGTACAGTGATTCTTATTAAATTTACTAAAGTTAGTCAGGAGTGAGTGAGTGAGTGAGTGAGTGAGTGAGTGAGTGAGTGAGTGAGTGAGTGAGTGAGTGAGTGAGTGAGTGAGTGAGTGAGTGAGTGAGTGATTTTCTCTTTGTCTTTTGTTGTTTTATTAACATTAAAGGGATAGTTCACTCAAAAATTAAAATTCTGTCATCGATTACTCGCGCTCAAGTTGTTTTACACATATTTTGGAGAATGTCGGAAACCAACCAGTTGGTCCCATTGTAGGAAATAATAATATGGATGTCAATGACTACCATTCAACTGTTTGTGTTCAACAGAAGAAATGAATACAGGTTTGGAACAATATTAGAGTGAGTAAATAATGACATAATTTTAGAGGTGAACTGTCCCTTTAAGGACAAGCGACAGCGTGTTCACTGTAGGCTGCGCTGCTGTTAATTTAAGACCTCTACACATCTAATATACAGACACGCCGATTTTACTTTCACTTTAGACATAACTGACTGTGTTTATGTTAACCTTGTGTGTATTTGACAGTATTAGTGCAGTAAGACTACTTAGTCCAGTAATCACGTGTGTTTGACAGGCTTTTAGTGCGCGCGCTCAGCGCATGTTAACACAGTGCACAAGCACGCGAATGAAACGTTTAACCAGCAAGGCTCATATCAGCGCGTAGACTCACAGGCACACTCAAACAGAGCCAAAATAAACTGAGAGAAATATTTCAAAAATTTATTTATTCGAAATTAATTAAATCGAAAACGAAAAGAAAAAAAACGCAATTCCCAAGCGTGTATTCAAGATATTCAACAGTGCCGAACGGTTTAATATTATATTAAGAATTGTGACGTCCATAGTATGCACACAAGAATCCGATATATATCGTCATATCACCCAGCCCTAAGTTATTTGGATTTAAGTTGGTATTAAAAGTTATAATAAGCAACTTACATTTCTCTAGGTTTTCATTGAACATGTCGGTAGAAAGTCGTGCCAGACACATCAGTTGATTTGCAATCCGCAGAGTGCTTCTTTTTACTGGATTTCTTGCAAAAAATTCTTTATGATTTTCAAAAGCAAAACAAATTATTGCTGACTCTGAAGACATTGTCCTAGCCACGCATTGCATCCGTGTGATGTGTGTATTGTCTGCAAGCATATGATGCTACTGCTGCCTGCCGGTGTGGTGCAGTAAAATCACAAGCGGGGAGACGTTCATTAATTTCTTATCTTAGTTTTATAGCGGTTTTGTTGTTACACATGACTCGGACTCGACTGCACTCGGGATATTTTCCGAGTCCAAAATGTCCAAGTCCGAGTCAAGTCCGAGTACAAATTCACCCGAGTGCGTGACAAGTCCGAGTTCATTCAAAATTGGACTCGAGTCCGGACTCGAGTCCGAGTCCAAGTCCGAGTACCCCAACTCTATCGATGAGTAAAGCAATACAGCATATATTACAGTTTTGACATGCATACAATATTTTACAACATATTTACAACATTTAAACTCATGTAACAAACATTTTAGAAGTAAAAATGAAACATTTAAAAGTAATTAAAGTGCAATCAACCTGTCTGTTATCCAATTTCCACAGTATCAGCGCCGTTTCTCGAGCCTGAGATGGACTCGCGCTCTGCGGGTGGACTTTAAACTTCAGACCACCATCCTGTATTTTACTCGTAGCCGAAAGATGCTGCAACGCGATTGACTCCATAACCTAGAATAAACAAACAGTTCACACTTTTAAGAACATTTTATCATCCAAATTAATTATATTCATTATCTTAAGGAATAAAGTTTTGAGCAAGGCAGTAGCACCAGGGGCTTCAAAAACAGATGCAGCACTTGTTTACTCACATTGCGTCCCTGTATGTTGTTTTGCATTAAATAAAACATTAAGCTCAGTAATGATTTTATAGATAAAATAAAACACACAAACCTGAATTTCACAGAGGAAATGTTCCAATTCTGCGACGCTGAGAAGAAGGAACTTCTCTGGAGACTGAAGAGAATTCAAACAGCAGCGCTCACTCAACCGTCGAGCTGTCGTCAGGTCAAGGGACGGGGGAGGGGTGCAGTGTTTTAATTAAGTAAACGTACTAAATTTCTTCAGTGCGTGTTCAATATGAATAATCTTGATTTGAATTAAGTAATATTTGTGGTTCTTCAAACAGATCGATTTAATTATTCTTTCTCAAATATTTTGATAGAAATTTCACAAATATATTAAGTATATTTGAAATAAATAATTGGTTATTCGAACACTAAATTCTTTTAGTGAAAAAAACTTAAAAATAACTGTACATTTGAGACAAAATTAACTGTTGGATTTTTAGTCAATCATTTTGGTATGTTCAACTCAAAACATCAAGTAAATGATATTTAGAAATTGTATTGAGTTAATAAAGTTAATTATTACTGTGATATTTACTAAGCCACTGAATAATTTTTTAGAGTGTAGGCATCACTTCCGTGGACCCATCACAGAATTTTCTGCGATTCCGTGAAACTGCCACGGATTTTGAGTTAAAGGGTTAGTTCACCCAAAAATGAAAATTCTGTCATTAATTACTCACCCTCATGTCGTTCGACACCCGTAAGACCTCCGTTCATATTCGGAACACAAATGAAGATATTTTAGTTGAAAGCTGATGGCTGAGAAAGGCTTCAGATAGGCCTCCATTGGCATTCAGTACACTCCCAAGACCCATAAAAGGCACTTAAAACGTCGTTACAAAGTCCATCTCACCACAGTGGCTCTACAATAATTTTACGATGCGACAACAATAGTTTTTGTGCGAAAAAAAAAATCAAAATAACACCTTTAACCAACTTGTTTTTGTCTTCCGTGTGTGCCTCCACGACGCATGCACGAGAATATAACGTAGCGCCAGCGTTCAGGAATCCATGAAATGCACACTTCATTCCCATTTTGAGAACTACGCAGAGACTTAAAGCACGATCAATGTAGAATCCAACAGCTTAGACACGCGTGTCTTCCTCTGCTTGTAAACAAATCGCTTCTGGGTCATCTGTCCGAACGCCGGATCTGCGTCATATTCTCGCGCATGCGTCGTTGAGACACACACGGAAGACAAGAACAAGTTGGATAAAGGTGTTATTTTGATTTTTTTTTTGCGCACAAAAACTATTGTCGAGGTTATCCTTAAATAACTTAAAGAAGTTATTTACGATGATTTTAAAGGACATTATTTTCATGAATATGAATACTTCTTAAATTTTATCTTAAGAACAATCATAAGCAAAAAGATAAGAACATTCTTAAGAAAAGTTTTTGGGAATACAAAATATTCTTATATTTTTTCTTAAGTTAGAAAATAAGACGAAATTGCCAGTTAAGAATAATTTCATTCTTAAGAATGTTTTGTGAATCCGGCCCCAGTTTCCTTTGTCTGTGTTCATTAGTTTCTATGGTTACTAATTGGCTTTGCACCTGATGTTCATTTAGTTCATTGGTTTGTTTCAGTGTAAGCTCTGTGTTCAGTTCAGTTCTTTGTCTGTTGTCATCACATTTAGCGTTGTTGATTCTGTTCCTGTGGTTTTGAGTTTTTGTGTAAAAAAGTAAAGCTGCTGAATGTAGATCCTGTTCATCCTTCTTACTTTCACAAGCTTTGACAACTTGTCTGTCGATCATGTTTTTCTTCATAACTGTACATAGTTTTTAAAAAAGGTTATGAGTAGGTTTAGGGGTAGGAGTAGGATTAGTGGCTCAAAATATCTTCTTAATTCTATATTGCGATCTATATAGCGAAACATGATTATGTATTTCTGCTCAGCTAGCAAGTTAGTCGGTTCCCTGTAAAATTTACAGAATTGGTTGAGAGAGACATTTTTTTTTATATGAAAGCAAAATAGGTGGCATAGCTTCAATATTTAAATCAAATCAAGAGCTTGTTATCCAGCCCTAGTTTCCAGATACCATCGTGTCTTTTAAAACGTGACTCAAGTAGCCTGACGAGCCACACCCACATCAAGATGTTGGGTCTGGTAACACACCATTGGCAGGGCTCAATCCGAGGAGCGGGATAAGCGGTTGTCTTTTTTAAATTCCCTCTGCACGCAATAGGATAGCGCTACAACCAATGAGAGCAACAAAGAAGGGGAAGCGGAGCTAGTTGATAGATTTAACTTCAGTGCCGTTCTTTTCTCAAAGAAAAGCTTAACTCAAGTCTTTCAGAGTCGCGACCAAAGCCAATTCGAAAGACCGCTGTTCGCCAGCAGCAGCAGCTTTATGTTAAGCCCGCTCACCGACTCTATACACAATGTGATTGGCCTGACTAGAGTTTGGGTTTTCATGCTCGCAAGCCAATGGAGAGTTGCTAGACTACCCTGCGTGCAAATTACATTTGCTGCCACTAGGGTGTGTCTAGATTTCTAGGCTATGTCTCAAGACCCCTGCATTCAATTCCAGTCCGTTGTGCCAGTCTATATTTTATTGCTTTTGAAGACAAGAATGTTTCTTATGTAAAAACCCTCTGATTGGGGTCAGACAAACCTGAAAGCAGTCTAATTATAAGACTGATTATTCATATAAAATATTCTCAATCTGTGCCACTGAACTATTTGTTTGAACATCCTAGCAACACTGGCTTGAATTTGGGGTCGGGATGTGCAAAACCTCATATTTTCAAAATCAAACCCACCGACTAGTCTTTCCTTCCAAACTCACATGAGTGCTCGATGTGTTACAGAGCGAGTGCGTTCACAGTTTTGCAAGTTGTCTACACGTATTAGGATCTAACATCCCCAAAATTACACCCTTCACCTTTAATAAACAAACTTTAATTCAAGATGTGACTGATCCAAGTAGCTGCAGGAGTGTTCACCGGTTTTACAGAGTCTGACCTACAGCAAGAACATGATGCGGTACATGGGTGATCCGGTTGAGAGTGAGAGGTGCTGTGATGGAGCACTCAGAGGTGAGCATGTGGGTGAGTGGACTGTGTAACGGTCAGCAATACAGATGGAGAGAGCAGTGTGTGTCCTGGCAGCAGACATGAACCTATGAGCAGTTCAACCTAAATGTCACAAGTACACATGTGGGTGTACTGTATCTACGGCCATTTTTACATCCTAGCAGTTGTGTTTTTTTATTTATTAGAATTTAAAATATTTATTTTTCTCTCATTTTTATATGAAGGTCATAAACTGTCTTGGAAACTTTTTACAATGTTTTCATCATTTATTTTACACTGCCGTATTATTTGACAGCACAGTGTTGCATTTCCTGAAAAGTAGACATGAGCTTTCCACCCGACAGCGACTATGAAGTCCTGCTCAAAAGTTTACACACCCCTGTGAAAATGTGAATAATGTTAACAAAATAAGAGGGATCATACAAAATTCATGTTATTTTTTTTTATTTAGTACTGTCCTGAATAATATATTTTACATTTAAAAAAAATGATATAGTCCACAAGAAAAAAATAGCTGAATTTATAAAAATGACCCCGTTCAAAAGTTTATGAATCCTTGATTCTTAACACTGTGTGTCGTTCCCTGGATGATCCACGGCTGTTTTTGTGTTTTCGTGATGGTTGTTCTTGAGTCCCTTGTTTGTTCTTCGTTCTTCAGAAAAATCCTCAAATCCTTCAGTTTTCCAGCATCTTTTGCATAGTTGAAGCCTTTCCAGCAGTGACTGTATGATTTTCACATTTCCATCTTTTCACACTGAGGACGATTGAGGGACTCAAACACAACTATTAAAAAAGGTTGAAACATTCACTGATGCTCCAGAAGGAAACACAACGCATTAAGAGCCGGGGGGTGAAAACATTTTGAATTTGAAGATCAAGGTAAATTGTACTTATTTTGTCTTCCAGGAAACATGTAAGTATTTTCTGTTGCTTCGGAAGGGCAGTACTAAATGAAAAAAAACCCCCTGATATTTAAAGAAAAATTTGTCTTCATCCTGTTCAAAAGTTTTCACACCCCGAAGAACACTGATGCTACAAAATGTGTACAGGACATTGGAAAAAAATATGTTATTTTTATGTTTACCGAGTTTTCCCCATTAAATTAGGAAAAGTCATTCAATCTGAAGCAAAACAATGATGTAAATCGTGTTTTTACAGACGTTAAACATTGAATGGGGTCACATTGACCCCAAATATAATAGGAGGGTTAATACATGTGTTTCTTCCTGGAGCATCAGTGAATGTTTGAACCTTTTGCAAAAGATGTTGGAAAACTGGATTTTTCTGAAGAACCTTGGTCAGTTGAACTGCTCAGGACAAACAAGAGACTCAAGAACAGGTTAAAAAGTATATAATGTTTATTTTTTCTTGAAAATGACCAATGATTACGCTAGATAAGACCCTATTCCTTGTCTGGGATCGTGAGGAGCCCTCTGAAGCCCTTCGAAGCACTTTGAAACTGCATTGATTTGGACCTTCAACCCATTGGTTGCCATTGAAGTCCACTATGTGAAGAAAAATCCTGGAATGTTTTCCTCAAAAACTTATTTTCTTTTCGACTGAAGAAAGAAAACCACAAACATGTTGGATGAGATGAGGCTGAGTAAAATCAGGAAATTTTAATTTTAAAGTGAACTAATCCTTTAACTAGTTGCTTATTAGCATGCATATTACTAGGATATTGGCTGTTTATTAGTACTTATAAAGCACATATTAATGCCTTATTCTACATCCCTAATCCTACCCAATACCTAAACATAACAACTACCTTGCTAACTATTAATAAGCAGTAAATTAGCCATTTATTGAGGCAAAAGTCACAATTAATAGTGAATATGTTTTCCCTATACTAAAGTGTTACCGATAAGTCTTTAAGATATTTGTATTTTTTGTCTCAGTACAGTTCATTAAAGTGAACAGTACGAGGCCTTCGGTCTGAATTGTACTTGCGGTTTACACTTTCTCTTTCTATCTCTGTTTGCGTTTATAATTCTGTCCCTGCAAATGTCTGTCGCCAAAGAAAAGCTCTTTGCTGGCATCGCGTTCGCCCCTGTTTGTTTTGAAGCTTTTGAGTTAATAATTTAAGAGCAATGACTCTCATACATGAATCATTGTCAGGTTAGCATGCATGAGGTATAGGTGAGTGCTTGGAAAACTCAATTTAACATCAAATAAGCATCACCAAAATTAGATCATGCAGCGTGGAAGCAGGGTAGCGGCCTGTAAAAGTTCAAAATAGCAGCTTGCGCATCTCACATTAATTTGCCTTCTTCACAGCTCACCTTTCTGCAATCCGAATCATTGTTTGTTGTAATCTTAAAACATATGCCAGGCAAATGAACAAATCAAGTCTTTGAGCAATCATAATCATCTCTCCAATAAAGGGAAAGCAACAGGCACGGCGGGGCGACTGTGTGCTAAATTGTTACATTACATCTGATCAGAGCCTCCGGTGATTCCCCTCGCACGCGAAAATGCGCGTTCCTGGCGCCGTCTTGCTTTCTTTTCGTTCTGCATGGCTAATGGAAGACGCAGATGAGACTTTGAAAAGGTTTCACGGGAAAGGCTCTCTCCTCTGCTCCCCTGAGAGACAGGACGAGAGAAGAGTCTCTCATCTGCGGTTCCACTTCATTTGAGTCCGTGAATGCAGTGAATGGATATGTAATTGTTCAGAGGCTGCAAAATAATGGGATCACTTTGAAATAAAACAAAGTTAGACAATGGTAATTTAATGCACATAGTTTGTATGTGTGTGTGAGCGTCCCCGTTCTAAAAGGTCCTGGTTTTTCTAAAACCTTTATTGATTGTACGTTTACTCTTTCCCCTGTGTCCTCATCCTGGAAGAGTGCAGCACAGTCGGGATGGGAGTTTGCTTGTTGTGGTGCAAGGCTGTAATACTTCAACTCCCCACAGATTGTTCTGGAACTGTAAGATGACTATTAAACATGTTTTTAAAGGACTGGAAACTTCATTAAATCATTTGGCCCATGCAAAATTATGTCTCATCCAGGAAAAAGCAGGAGGAATTGTGGTTGAATCCATCTTTTGTTTAGGACAGATGTAGAGAGCTTTGTTCCTATGCATTCACAATTTTTTTTTTAATGGATAGTTCACCCAAAAATTTAAAATTACCCCATGATTTACTCACCCTCAAGCCATCCTAGGTGTAGTTTCAGTTACCTACATAAGCGATTTCATACTGTAGACATTGTTGCAATGGACGACTGTCAATGATTTCAGAATGCTACGACTAACCAATCAGAACTGAGTATTTCAGAGCCACATGATAATGTTCTATATAAAGCACAAGAATAGACTTCCTTAGTATGAACACTTACATAAGTTGAATTCAACCGTAATGTAAACTTGATGTGCACAAATGGTAATCTGCTTTATTTAACACATGCTTGACAATGGCATCTCTGCGAGCGATTAGCATTTTAGCAGCAATAGGAAATGTTAAAAGCCCAATGAAGTGCTTGAGTAGAGTGTCAGCTTGTTAATTGTGGGCACTGTGTGTAATTTGTTGCTGGAAGGTGTGTTCTCTCACCGCCAGCAGGCATGTTAATAATTCAGTTCCTGCAGATTAAGAGATAGACATTTCAGCTCAAAGGGATGGATGAAGAGCATTTGTGCTAGTGCTGGAATGCCTTTTGACGAGATCGCTCTGGTTGTATGCAAAGTATCAAAAGATAAGGCATTTTAATCATTTCTGTTGTATTTCAAAATACTATAGGAAATATGTTATGGCAACATATTCTGTCTAACCTGTTAACTGTAGTGTGTACATCGGCATAAAATGAATACTTTGACATGAAATATTGATTTGAGTTAAAATTGTTTTATAATTTGACTTGTATTTTATCCCAAAATTACCTACACATAAATAAATGGTACTCTATAATCAGTAAAAAAAACAACTATGGAAGTCAATGGCTACCGTCAATGTCACGACACACACACAGGAAACAGTAAGATCCATTTGCAGTATCTTTATTAGGGTAATCCATACTCACAAAACCAGTCCAGGCAGGGGTAAAACTCCAAATAGTCAATCCAAACACAAGAACAAGCACAAGACGACAGTGACCCAGACTTCGGCAGTGACGTGACATATAACAAGGACTCCGTGACAACACTGAAACAAACAGGGTATATATACACACAGATACTAACAAGGTGACGGGAAACAGCTGTGTGCAATGATCAATGAGTGACAGAACAGGATGATGGGAAATGTAGTTTAGGAGTGAATGACACCGTGGGGGAGGAGGACCTCTAGTGGTCACCCGGGGAAACACAAACCCGACACTGTGACATAACCCCCCCTCTACGGAGCGGCTACCAGACGCTCCAAGACACAACTACAAAACAAAAATCCAGGAGGGAGGTGGAACGGTGGAGGATCAGGGGGAGGGATGGGGGGCCAGGTCCATGAAGGGGAACAGGAACAGGGGGTGACGGCTTCACCGGCGACCAGAGCGAAACCGACAGTCCATCAGGAGGCCAGGACGAAGACTCCCCCTCAGGCAGCCCGCAGAGTTCAAGAGGCCAGGGCGGCCCGCAGAGTTCGAGAGGCCAGGGCGGCGCGCAGAGTTCGGGAGGCCAGGGCGGCCCGCAGAGTTCGGGAGGCCAGGGCGGCGCGCAGAGTTCGTGAGGCCAGGGCGGCCCGTCGGACACGGCAGGAACCTCCGAGATGGTCTCTGGGCTTGGGACCACCGGAACAGGGACCACCGGAACAGGGACCACTCCAGAGGAAACCCTGTGCTCCTCCCAGGCACGCAGGACTGCCACCACGAAGAACCCCATCACAGCCCTCCAGGCCATGTCAGGACTCGGGACCACTCGACTCAGTACCACAGGCTGCTTCTAAATACCACAGCTGCTAGTATCAGTTGCTAGAGCACCTCTTGAGATCAGGGTAGTGATGTTTACACGGACAGCTCTTACTGGCCTACGACAGTTACACTCACCCCCCTAAACCTCACTCCCACCCGGGTCACGGCACCAAATGTAACCAGTCCTTCTCGACCTGATTCAAGCGGGATTCGAACCGTGGTCTCCGGTGTGGGAGACGAGCACTCTAACAAGAAGTCTAAAGACCACAGCTGCTAGCATCAGTCGCTAGAGCAACTCTTGAGATCATGGGAGTGATGTTTACACTGACAGCTCTTACTGGCCTACAACAGTTACACTCACCCCCCTAAACCTCACTACCATCCGGGTCACGGCACCAAATGTAACCAGTCCCACTCGACCTGATCCGAGCGGGATTCGAACCGTGGTCTCCGGTATGGGAGACGGGTTCTCTAACAAGAAGTCTATAGACCACAGCTGCTATCAGTCGCCATAGCGCCTCTTGAGATCAGGGGAGTGATGTTTACATGGACTGCTTTTACTGGCCTACAACAGTTACACCCACCCCCTAAACCTCACTCCCATCCGGGTCACGGCACCAAATGTAACCAGTCCTTCTCAACCTGATCCGAGCGGGATTCGAACCGTGGTCTCCGGTGTGGGAGACGAGCGCTCTAACAAGGAGTCTAAAGACCACAGCTGCTAGCATCAGGCGCTAGAGCGCCTCTTGAGATCAGGGGAGTAATTTTGGACAGCTTTTACACTTTAAAAAAGGTTCTATATGGCACCAAAACTGGTTCTTAGCTCGTAAACATAGGGGAACCTTTTTAAGTGCTATATACCACCAATTTTGGTGCTTCAGTGGTCTTCAGTGGTTCTTCAGCGGTTCTTCACCGGTTATTTGACTAAGGTGCTATATAGTCCCGCTACCATATACAGAACATGTTAAGATATGGTGATATATAGCACCAAAAGTGGTTCCTCTATGATTACAAAGAAGAACCATTTTTGGTGCCATATAGAGCCTTATTTTTTTTTTGAGTGACTGGCCTACAACAGTTACACTCACCCCCCAAACCTCACTCCCATCCGGGTCACGGCACCAAATATAACCAGTCCCACTCGACCTGATCCGAGCGGGATTCGAACTGTGGTTTCCGGTGTGGGAGACGGGTTCTCTAACAAGAAGTCTATAGACCCCAGTCTCTAGAGCGCCTCTTGAGATCAGGGGAGCGAGCTTTACACAGACAGCTCTTACTGGCCTACAACAGTTACATCTGTTCACTCTAAAACACACACCCATAAGGGATCCAAAGTAATGTTGTCATATATAACAACTAATGCTTGATAAACCATCAACAACACTGAAAAGCCAGTGATATGCAGCATTAAACTGTAGCATGTTGCTGAAGATCAGTGAAAACCAGGGCACATTTATAAAACACTGTAATCTAACCTCAGGTCTAGCAGCCTCTCTGCACCACGAACAAATGATGAGTTCCGACAGTCTGTTCGTTCACTTCCTTTCTCTGAAATTGATTCAAATATATTCCTCCTGCAACAACATTCTTGCACCTCAGTTGAATCACAGAGTTTGCTTAATTAATGCAAATTTCCTGCATCTGAGAATGTGCTGGAAGAGAGTTGAGGAAGTCAAGTAAACTGTGATAACATCCACAAGCAGCTTAAGGATATACGTGATGCTTGCATAATGAGCTGTAAAGAAAACAACTCGACAAAAAAGTTTTCGAGCTTATCGGTGCTCTGGTATTTTATTTTGAACTAATTCCATCTGTGAATACTGCATGTTGTCTCATTAGAGAACAAACCTCCAACCTATAAACTAGTTTTATTCAGAGCTCCTGCTTAAGATACCTAACAATTACATTATCATTACAATTGCTTACAACTTTGTTAGAGCAATTGTAACAATAACCGTAATTATTGTCTGCTTCGGGGTATTAGTTTAACATCATCATTAGCGACTCCTTTCAAGGAGTGCAAACCGTTTTAAGGAAATGCAGGCAACTCTAATGCAGGCATTTGATTCACTAGCCAAACGTTGAAGCTTATTTGCTATTTGGTAACACTTTTTTTACAGTGTCCTTGTTACACGTTACATGTAATTACTAACTTTAAATTATGCTTAATAACATGCAAATAACCCTAAACCAACTCTTTATTCTAACCCTAACCGTATAGTAAGTACATGTAGTTATTACTCATTACTTAAATTAATAATTACATTTTAAAAAAGGACACCTGAATAAACTGCTAATTTACTGCTTATTAATATTTAGTAAGGTAGTTAGTTTAGGATTAAGGGATGCAGAATAAGGCATTAATATGTGCTTTATAAGTACTAATAAACAGCAAATATTCTAGTAATATGCATGCTAATAAGCAACTCGTTAATGGCAAGAATTGAACCCTAAAATAAAGTGTTACCCTAACTAACCCCTACATAGTGTCCACTTACATGTTAGCTCATTCAAGCACACTCCCGACAGATAACACAACAATTGCACCAAGCAACTTTGAGCATGTGATCAATAGTGTACTGTATGTGAGAAAGGTTTTATATATTATATAAGAATAATAACAACATGCTGTAATATCATGTTCTTTCAGTGAGCTAAATAGGCTCAGAGAAGCAGTACACACTTAGACTGAAGTATCAAATCGATCTCGTGGATCGTGGGTGTGTTTGCTCCCAGACTCGACTCTTGACCTTTCAAAAGGTCTACAGTACTTTTAGCTCTCGGGAAATGAACTCTTTGAATGGCAAAGTTTTTAGTCTATTAAAACCTCAATGAAGACTATAAATTCCCTATGAAAAATGAAACAGTAAATCTTTCACCGCCAGCGCTTTTGAAAAAAGTTACCAGCCACTGTCAGCATTTTTGATCATTTTCACAAAAGTTTCATGGCCCCCAGAATATTTTGTTGTATCTGAACATGCAATATACCAAAAGAAAGAACAGAGCCTCTGCTTTTAAAGGGGACATGTTATGCCCCTTTTCACAAGATGTATTATAAATATATAGTGTCCCCTGAATGTGTCTGAAGTTCCAGCTAAAAATGCCCCCCAGATCATTTATTATAGCTTGTCAAATTTGCCCCTATTTGGGTGTGAGCAAAAACGCGCTGTTTTTGTGTGTGTCCCTTTAAATGCAAATGAGCTGCTGCTCCCTGCCCCCCTTCCAGCTCCTTCGGATACAACGGCAACAACAAAATGAATCTTACTCAGCCTAAATGTCAGAAATAACCAGTTGTGGAGTGCAGCCTTACATGTTTGAAACGGAGTCGGACACAGGAACACAGGAAGAGGCTTTTAGACTGCATCTGGACGTTTCTGAATGGTTACTGGATAGTGGCGTAAAATAGTCCGTCACCTGACTATACATTGCCTAATAAATGTGCGTTTATGAATTACGCAGACAGTGAACGTTTTTTGGTTAAAACTAACCACATAGCTGTACTCTCTTTGAATACAGTCAGAGAATAACTTTAGCCATATTAGCCATACAGCAATCTAGAAAGCTTATTCAGAAAGGAAAATTGCAAACATTCACATCCTTGTTCTGGATATGAAGTTAAAGCACAAAGTGTATATTGACCCATCCTTCAGAAACAACTTTTTCGCAAATCCAGTGTTGCACTGATATTCGTTGGTGAAGCAGTCATACGTAAAATGATTTGCGCTAATACATTACATTTTACCGACATTCCTCTGTACATTTCCTTCATAAATGAAATTCAACCACAGTGTCCACAGTGGTCCTCTATGGAGACTCGTATGTTTGCTGGTACATCCAACAACAGAACATTTGTAATGTTTTTATGGCACAGACATAGCTGATATAGTGAGTAACATGAACAGAAATGCCGGTCTATGTGCTTTATTACATAGGAGTAGGGGGATATCTGAAGCAGCGTGTTATTAGAGATAGATCATTATTAATGGGGATTATAAAAAAGGTATTAGGTGGATTTTTACCATTGTAGACTGGTTGTTTACACACACTGTGGACACAGTTTCAAACACCTTATGAAAGATAGCGTTTTACAGAAATGTCTTATTCTAGCTTCATGCATTCTCTTTTCATCAACACTTTAATGTGGGTAAGTTTCATTAAAAAAAAAAGCTGAGAAAATCGTGTTTTTGTCAAATACTACATCCAGATCGGATTCAGAACGATCATCAAAACACAGATGGAGTAGATCGAGTCCATCAACACCCCTGATGCTTCACAGTCCTGTAGCTCGTCCTGGGTTGACATTTCATTCAATAACATTAGGCAGTTTTTATTGATATGCTGTTTAATATTGATGATTGCATTAATTTAATATGCATCTGCTTACAAATGCTATCACTTGTTTCTGCTTCTTTTTTCCACCTGTGTTTTGATCAGGAGATCCGGTACTCTTTCAGAAGATGTGTCATAGCGCCATAGCGCCAACAGTGAAAACATGGAAAGCCTTAACCTTCTGTCAATGGCAGGGAAACGTTGCCTCATAAATGACGGAAATTTCTGTCAATAGCGGGAAAAGAGTTAATGTGCTTTACCCTATATGGTAAAAGCCAGTTACATAAAGTGCCTAATAAAACAACAAATAAAAACATTTTCTGTCATAAAATAAAATACAAATTTCAGTCCCATCCCATCACAGTGTGTTACACTTTTCACTTACAGTAGTTGTCCCTGCATTAAACTGCGATAGAATAAAGTATTTTATGACCGGAAAATTACACATTTTAGCTTTAAAGTGTGCCACAATCACAGTTATTCCCTTATATGTCATGAATGAGAGCAGAGTGCCCTGGAAATAATGTTTCTGCCAAGAAAAAAAGTGGTAAACAAGCCCTAAACACGCATCATTATCTCAGGTTTACAGCATAGCGACAGGCAAGAACATTTAGAGCAGGATAGTGAGCCGTCCATCCGACAGAATAGAGAGCTTGAATGTAGGTGTACAGGAGAAGAAAGTCATTCTTCTTGAGCATTTCACACATGGGAATCAGACAGCTGTGCAACCCGAACTAAGGCGATTGGTCTTATGAGTGTGTTAGAGTCCACTAATCCATTTCCTAATGATAGGCTGGTGGTAGAGTTCCTCTCCCTCTCATGCATCAGTGAATTCAGACATATTCATGTACATAACTGTCATGTGACATTTGTCAGCATTCATTCACTCAGATGTCAGGGGTTTGTGTTTAATTGAGCATTAGTTACAGGTTTACCGTGCTGCTGTGCATGGCTTCATCTGCTGTAGTAGGCTGAATATTGTTTGGCACAGCAGAGATAAAGTTTTGTGCAACGGTGCAAAGTTGCTGCAGGCATCTTTGCTTCACAGCTGTCATGATGTCAAAACAATGTTTACTGCACAAGAATACTGAATTCCCTCAAGCTTGGCCATGCTCTGAATAATAATCTCTAGTCAACTCTGAAGTGTTAAAAGCAATCCTAAACAGAGATGACATAAGACTGCATGTAAAGTATGTGTAAGTTATTTTGCAAATGCATAAACTAATCAGTCAAAACTGAAACAGGGTTTTTTTTCTTACTATCAAAGAACTATCACTTGCCTGTTCCTATATGGAAATGTATAAGAAATGGACAAGATATACATTTCAGACCTTTCTTAAGCAAGAGTGTGAAATGAATAGATTTCAGATACAGTGTTAAAGGAACTATTCACAGTGACTGTCTGGAAAACAATTATGTTAAGGACTGAGTTCCATGAATAATGACAACAACTGACATTGAGAAACACGTTATTTGGTCATTTATTCAATTGATTTACTGATAAATACAATTAAAAACCTTCCCTCGGTGGGAGACAAATGATGCAAATTTAAGATGCACAGTCAGTATGCACCTTGTAATGTAAAGAAAAATAAATAAATGTAAATTAAAAAAAATACTAATAAAAATAAAATACTAATAATAAGTTTTAAAAAAACACAATACTGTGTTTAATAAATGTTTTATGGTCATTGCATGCAAATTAATGTACTGTATGTCAGGGGATTTAAAATATAGAATAAAGACTGAAACATCACATCTTCCCTGGAAGACAGTGAGTATCAGTCAGCTGATGGTAAGAAAAAGCATAAAAGTAACTTAACGCATTACTTTCCATTAAAATGTCATAATGAGAATTGCAATATTACGATTATTTTAAAGGGGTCATGAACTTTTGACATATACACGTAAGAGGTCATCATACTATACAAATATCCTGCAAGTTTCTGAACTGAAAACTTCCTTGTTAGTCCAAAACAGCTTTTATTGTTACCAAGCCCAGAGAACGACTCGTTGTGGAATGAGCCTGTAATTGATGGTGAAAGACCGCCTCTGCAGAAGAAGATCAACGCCTACTTCATCATCACAACTTTGGCCCCGCCCATTGGAGTGTTAGTGAGATGATGAGGAGAGAAGAGCGATACAGGATGGACTACAAATAACATTCCCTTCCAAGGGATCCTAATGCTAGGAATGTGCTTATTTATTTTCGACAATGTGAATGTCTTAGTTGAGCATTATTTGTTTGTATTCAGTGCATCTCACAGTGGAGTCTTTGGTAAATCAGTCACAATTTCAGCGCAGGCTTTGCAAACAGACTTTTACGATATGGACTCGACAGTAAAGCCACAGCATGTAAGTAACTGTGTTAATTCTTATCGTGTTAATTCTTCTTATTAAATATAATTCTTAATTCTATTTACATTGTGTTTGCACTGTTAGGTATGATGAAAGCATTGTTTGTGTGTAGAAATCGAGTTGCAATGATGAGATCATAGCATTCATGCGCTCAACATCTGATCGGCTACAATGCTCATTACTGCAACCTTTCATGCCACTGAATATAATGTCATATATCTAAATATAATGCTATAATCAACACTTTTCACAATTATTTAACCTTGAGAGCAGTAATAGTAAAAATGTGCTAAACGTTTTCGAGAGAGTTCCACATGTAATACTAGCTATTTTATATGCAAAGATGTCAGCAATCACAGCACTGGGTGTTTACACTGAAGTCTCACAGCAGCCAATCACAGCAGTGGGCGTTTACACTGAAGTCTCAGAGCGGACACGCCCCTTCAAACAGAGCGTTCAAATCAGAGGGTTAAAATCAGGGTGGGAAAAATGCCTTTTATTTCTAAATTATGACCATGTTTGATATAAAAATCATACTAAGATTATTAGTGCACCACAGGAAACATTATAAAACAAAACAATGCAGTTCACGACCCCTTTAAATGTGTCATGAACTGGCTTTTTTATGACGTTTGCATGGTTTTTACATTCAGAAACATTATAATGAATAAGTAATAGGCTATTTTCTGCACTGGTTTTGAGGCTCTCTGAAAAACGGTCGGTTTTGATGGCCGTGCCGCACTGAAGACTTGGAAGTAAACGCCCACGGCTATGATTGGATAAGATTTGCATATTTAATGAGCTTCAGCTCCCCTGAGTACATGTGGAGATTTCTGGGGAAATGCTCACAGGACTCTCATCTCTCATCCACCTGCGATTGATTGGGATGTTATTTCCGTATCATTTTGCCCGATCATCATTGAATATACCGCGAACCGTACACACACACACACGCGCGCAAGAAAGGTGATAGCCCGTCTGAAAAACACATAGCCCTGGGACTTTGGGCTTTGTGAGCTGGCGTTACAAGTCCGAGTCTGATCACGAATTAACCAATAACACCTTCTCCAGCCTGTGACCGCGTGCTAAAGTATGTAATCAATAGATATCAAACGATCTGTAACAATGCAATACTAACACATATAAAAAACATGTTTACTCACATAAGTGTGTTGCACCGTTCCTGTCGGATCCAATATAGAAGGCACAGCATTGTGTTTTAATCTCAATATGTCTGCAAATCCAGTCTCGACCTGTATCTTGTTTACAATCGATTCCGCGGTGAAATGAAGCGAAACAAACGCAATGTCTTACGCATATGAGCTGGAACCGGCATGTTTATTGCTCGACCAGTTTAGCTCCACGTGTCGGTGGGCGGGCTTGAGGCGGTGCTTCTGCGTCCTACTATGTCAATGGTCGACATATTGTGAGATCTCTCGTTTTCTGGGCCTGGTGTCTATAAAAGCTTTTCTTTGACTAACACGTTTTCAGCTCTGAAACTTACAGGATATTCTTATATCACGATGAACTTTTATATACCAAAGGCTCAAAGGAAAGTTGATTTCTCAAATCATCCCCCCTTTAAAATGTAACACTGGTGAAATGTACTCAAATGACAATGATTTAAAATATGGTCAAATATGTCAAAATTGTATGCATGTACATTAATCAGTGTGTTTTAGTGCCATTCCCATCTTCCTCACACCTCTGTTTGTTCCTGTGTACTCTGTAGTGTCAAGGTTTTCCTCTCTATAAAACATCTGGCATTGCTACTTCCAAGAGAGGCTGTTTTACATGGTCTCAAGAGGGAGGGCAAGGAAAACAATGGAGAATCCAGATTGTGAGGTAATAAATCTGTTAAACCTGTTTCATTGTTCTTCCCTGAAGTCCTAGTTGCCATGAATTATGTTGACATAATTGCCAACATGCCTCAGAGCAAGTATAAGCTGCTTCAGGAAGCAAGGTTGCATCTCATCATATAATAACTCGGCAACAACATACATATATGCAATCCACATATAAATATGAGATCCAAACTATTACCATCTCTGGAGAATATTGATAGATAGGTTGCAGATGAAACTAATGGAATTAGTAGTGTATGAAGCTCAGTACATGTACACACAGCATTGCAGTTACTCATGTAGGTGTAAACTGAAGCTTCTGGCCTGGTGAAAAGTCGAAACAATGGTAAATCCAACCAGATGTATTTAGAAAATAGATGCCTGCCGACGACTGTGACTGCTCAATTCCGCCATTGAACCATCTCAAACATGTATAGCAGCATTGATCATGAAGAGATTCAGTATTCTTGAGGGAGTGTTTTGAAAAAGCCCATTTTAACAAGATTAGGTTTATTGCAGCACAGCCAGTACATCTCATCATAACCCAAAGGGACAAGCCATTTCATTTTTTTATTATTTACTCACAAACACATCTTATTTTTCAGTTCTGCAAGGCCTCTTATTGTGTTGAAATGTATGAGGCTCTAATAATCCATGCCTTGCACATTTAACTAGACATTTGACCTTGCAAGGCTGACAAACACAGAGAGATGGAGCTGCTTATGACAGTTTGTATGGAAGAAGTATTGAAATGTGGCATCCATTAAATACACACATTTCATAAGGTGAAGTTGTTAACAAAAACGGCAATCAATGGAACTAAGTGCAGTTCAGGTTTGAGTAAAAGCCATCTGATTAAACAAATGAGTGCCATATCCATCCTCTTTCTCACATTTTCAAAGACAAACAAGACTGATGGAACTGCAAGGTTTGAAAGCTTTTCATAAGTTTCAATCTCGGGTCTGACCCTCATAACTGGCTTTCACTTTCAGGTTGGCCTCCATGTCTCCAAGCTGACGTGAGCCGTAAACACACCACACAAAAGCATTGCAGGAACGCTTCTTATGTTAACTACCACCCCTGCAATACTCTCAATTCTCTACAGAACGCGCCATTAAGGCCAAACCTGTCAGGATGATTCCCTACCGGCATTAACTCATAGGGGAGTTTCCTGATGGATGAAGGTGAGGTATGCTCTCCAGGTGTCCGCTGGGAACATCTTCATTCACCCTTTCTTCTCTTCGCTTCCCATCTCTCCTGGGAAAAGAGCGGTAAGGGTAGCATCCTCGGCTGCTTCCAGCGCATTAGCTCTGATCAAACGGCGCCATGCTTCTCCTGTGCCCCTCTCAGCTCCTGCTCTCCAAAACAGAATATGTGCATTAGACCTCGTGCATTATGAATGGAAGGAGACGTGTGTTTTCAAATATTGTTACTGAGGCAGAGGATGAGGTTTAAAAACTAATACACATGATCATTTATCCATTATGGCTTACATAATATATAATATAATGGTCGAGCAGTGAGCGGGAAATGGAAAACTCAGAGTGGAGCTGGAACAGATTGCTTTAAGCAGTGAGGAGAAATTAGGAGGAAAAAAAGTAGAAAACTAACTGGCTTAATTGTCTTATAAATATATATTTTATATTTCATATAGTTTGAAATACAGTATAATATTTATTTGATTTTATTTATTTGTGTGATGGAACAGCTGCATGTTCAGCAGTCATTACTAATATGATTTGATGCTCAAGAAACATTTATTATTACTGTCAATGTGGAATAGTTATTTTAATAGTTTTGTAGCTCTGATTTTTTTTCAGGATTCAGTGATGAATAGAAAGTTCAAAAGAACAGCATTTATTTGAAACAGAAATCTTTTGTAACATTATAAATGTATGCTGTCAATAATTGGTTAAACCATCCTTTAGTAACAATGACTAGGGGTGGGAATCAGGGGCGCTGCTAGCAATTTTTGGCCCTATGAAAGAATATGAGGTTGAGCCCCCTATCACTCCCATTCCACACCAAACATACAAGCCAACCTAGCCATCCAAAATCTTTGTCTGCAATTTAATAATACTGACCTATTATGCCCGCTCGCTCAACCCAGAATGCCCTTTGTGACATGCTGGTTCAAAACTATGTGAAAGAAGTAGAGCTGCCCTTGACTTTGTTTTGTTTTTTCTACTGGACTGGTATAGTTGTTCATTTAAACCATTAGTCGACTAAGCACTTTATTAATAATAATTTCATTATATACCATAATGAGCATTTACGCAATATATTAGCCTATTCCGCACTCAAGCGCACGCATAAAGATTATACATATGAAGGTATACATATGAGAGGCTCTCCAGTTCACGTGCAATGCAGGTGATCGAGCCGGCCCGTCCGAGTCATGATAATTGTCTGCTATATTTGCTTATTATTTATTAAATCCAGGCAATTGGATGATGAAATATTGATCAAAATTAAGATACATAATAATAATTCGCTTTAAAGAAAGGCTTTCTACAAAACAAAACTCAATGAAGTAGTCAAAATCATTTCTGAAACAACTCCATGTCTCCTGTCATATTGTGCATCTTATGATGTGTCCTATCTTAATCATGCTGTTCACTTTTCATAATCAACATAGACTAAATTTAACAAAATAACATTATAATATGTAAACATAAATATGAAACTAAATGCATTTTCTTAATGGCAACAACAAGTATACTACAGATAAATTTCAAGTCGGAGCGGGATTTGAGCGAACGTAGTTTTACCGGGGAGCATGAGCGGTTCATGAGTAGAGTGTTTTGACAAATTTTGCCGGCAATGCAGAAAAAAGCCACAAACTAAGCTTTGAATCGAGCCAGAATCATTGGAGAGAGTGTAAGAGTGGACTCCTGTAGATGGTTCAATCTACAGGGTTGCCAGAGACTAAAGAAACGTTATCAGAAAGATGGAAGAAAACTGTACATTTCTTGTCTATTTCCACCCACTGCAACTCATACCAACGACGGAGATAAGCGCAGTTACAATAGCAAAATATGTGGGAGAGCGTTGCTATAATATGACTATATTGTATTGCAATAGGGAGCACTTCAAAGTCAATACTAAATCAAAACTAGTTAGCACAGTATTTGTAATTGAAAGGATTTAATGACAAAATCTGGTTATGGTTACACTTAAAATAGTTTCAAAATGGATGAATGAGATGACAAACTTATACCATTAATCGTACACAGCATGAATACAATGTTACCTGAGAGAGAGAGAGAGAGAGAGAGAGAGAGAGAGAGAGAGAGAGAGAGAGAGAGAGAGAGAGAGAGAGAGAGAGAGACAGAGAGAGAGTGGGGGAGAGAGACAGAGAGAATTTTTGAATTTTGAAAAAAGACTTTATTACAACATTTCACATGAAACACTTATTCAAACAATCAACATTTACTATTTTACATTGTATCCTTTATACCACAATTAAAAAACTTCCTACATTAGTAGAAGTGAAAAAAATATTTTCCCATCAATAACAGAACACAAAGCCTCATTCTTACACCATTTCATTTCAAAAGTGACAATATCATCCATGGATCTATAAAAATGAAAATCAATGAGTATTCTGGATTTTACTGTGGCTAAAAACAGAGTATTAATATCCTGATCGACACCCAGTTCTATCTTGTTCTTTCTACTCATATAGATTGCTAACTTTGCTTGACCTATAATAAAATTTAAACTCTGACAAATAAATCTATTTCTTCTAACATATCTAAAACCAATAATAAATACATCAATAGAAAAAGATTCATTAAAACTATAGAATAAATTATGTAATAAACTAAACAACCTTTTCAGTCTGAAACAATCCATATAAGCATGAAACACAGTTTCTCTCTTTGAACAAAAAGGGCATTCTGTAGTGACATCAGGATTTAAAACCGCAATAAAAGCATTAACTGCTATTGCACCATGTAAAAGTCGCCATTGTATGTCCCCAACTCTTTTACTTAAAGGTGGCTTATACAGTGATCTCCATTCTGGTTTATCATCATCACACAGATTTAAAACATTACGCCATGGTGTGTCAACCCTCTTATTAAGCACTTTTTTGTTAAAAACCAGAACACAAGCTTTATACAAAGATTTTCCAGTACTTGAAAAAAAATTAAGACACATGGATTTTCCAGAGCTTAAAAACATTCCTGAAACATCATCTAAAACAGGTAAAAGAAAAAAATCAGGTAAGACATCTCTTTCATTAAGAACAGTTTTGCTTTCACAGTAGTCAAATACAAGTTTCAGTTCATCAGAAGTGAGTCTTTTTTTCCATTTTTCTAATAAATGAAAAACAAAGCGTCTTGACTTAATCTTCAAATTCAAAGCAACTCTTTCCGTATTCCCAAAGTCTGGTCCAGCCAAATTAACTAGACTCCCCATTGTACATATTTTGGAAGCCACAAGTGTTTCAGTGAGTCCAGGAATTACACAGTCATTTTGTGTCAACTCAAAACGTGCTCCATATATTAGCGGTTCTTCAAGGAGCCAGTAAAGAGACTTAAAATGTCCTTCTCTTTGTATTTTGAACACATTCCACAATTTAAAAATATTCCGATAAAAAATAGGCATTCCATTAATGTTCAGTTTTGACAAGTCCATGAAGAAAAGATTTCTGTCCATTTCCAAATTTCCAAGCTTTTGTAGTATTATACATGCAACTATTTTCCAGCTTGACATTATTGAACCATTTAAAAGTCTTTGCAAAAACTGTAAACGAAAAGCTGCTGTCCTACTCTGAAGATGCATCAACCCCTGCCCTCCTTCTTCTTTGGGTAAAAACAATACACTCTGAGGAACCCAATGTAATTTATCCCAGAAAAAATCAACCAAAACCGCTTGAATCTGTGCTAACAGATGCTGAGGAGGATCTATGCAGGTTAGCTTATGCCATAAAGAGGAAGCTACTAAATTGTTTATAATTAAGGTTCGACCTCTATATGACATATTTGGAAGTAACCACTTCCATTTTTCCAGTCGACCTTTAACTTTTTCAAGAGTTCCCTCCCAATTTTTTTGTACAGTTGCTTCATCCCCTAAAAAAACCCCTAAATATTTAAAACCTCCTTTCTTCCATACCAAACCAGGGGGAAGGGAAAACAAATCTCTTTTCCAATCCCCTATTAGTAGTGCTTCACTTTTTTCCAAATTAATTTTAGCAGAGGACAATTTTTTAAAATCATCAAGTACACTCATTAAAACCTGCACATCACTCTGTTGACTAACAAACACTAAAACGTCATCAGCATATGCAGAGAGACTTATACTATCTCCAGAATTAGGCAAATTAAAACCTTGTACATTTTTCCTCAATTGTTGCAACAAAGGTTCTATTGCTAATGAATATAGCATTCCAGAGAGCGGGCATCCCTGCCTCACACCTCTAAAAACTTTAAAAGGAGTGCATAAGCCACCATTAATTTTGAGTATGCTCTCAACATCACTATACAAAACTTTAATTTTGTCTATAAAACTTTTACTAAAACCAAATGCTTTTAATGTTTCCCATAAGTATGTGTGTTCAACTCTGTCGAATGCTTTTTCTTGGTCCAGCGAAATCAATCCAATGTTACTATTTAATAACTTAGAGACATCATATATATCCCTAATAAGGGAAATATTATCAAAAATTGACCTTTTGGGGACACAGTAGGTTTGGTCCGGATGGATCACCTTATTCATAATTTGAGATAATCTGTTTGCTAAAATCTTTGAAAGAAGTTTATAGTCACTACACAGAAGTGAAACAGGTCTCCAGTTTTTGATCTCTGTGAGGTCTCCTTTTTTGGGAAGGAGGGTCAGGACTGCTCTCCGGCAACTCAAAGGCAGAAGACCTTCATCCAAACTACCATTGAGTACTTCTAAGAGATCCTCTCCTAAAACTTCCCAAAAACATTTATAGAAGTCTATTGGTATGCCATCAATTCCAGGCACCTTTCCGGATTCCATGCTCTGAACAGCCTTATGCAGTTCTCCCAAGCTAAGCGCACCTGCAATCTCTGCATTAGCTTCATCAGACACCTTCGGTAAATCCTTAAAAAAGACACTTTCATTGAGATAATCTGGTTCTAATTCACTTCTGTACAGTTTCTCATAAAAACCAATTGCCCTCCTTCTAATCACTACAGGATTGGACAACAGAATTCCTTCTTCAGATCGCAAAGCGTGAATGATTCTTTTTTGTCCATTTTTCCTTTCAAGATTAAAAAAATACTTTGAAGGTGCATCCATCTGGTCAAGACTTACAAATCTTGACCGGACCAACGCTCCCTGTGTTTTAACCCCTAATAATTCTGCCAGTTGATTCTTTTTTTTAGAAAGAATTTTCAAATAACTTTGTTGTTTTGTTGATTCTGCCAATTCCTGTATCTTAAATATGTCAGCCTCTAAGTCTTTCATTGACTGATTTAAAACTTTGGTGCTGTTGTGAGCATACTGCTGACAAAACTGTTTAATCTGTATTTTTCCAAAATCCCACCATTTTTGTACAGATTGAAAAGATTCTTTCTTTGTTTTGTAATCAGCCCAAAACAATTTAAAAGTGCATATAAAATCCTTATTATCTAACAACGTTAAATTAAAATGCCAGTAAGCACTTTTAGGCTTGACAGAATTCAAAATAAAAGAGCATTGTACTACACAGTGATCTGAAAAACCAACAGGAAAAATACAACAATTTTTAAAAATACCAGCATGATGCTTAAACACATAAAATCTATCCAATCTTGCCAGAGATAAGACATTATCACGTGCATGTGTCCAAGTATATTGTCTCTTATCCTCATGAAAAAAACGCCACACATCACTTAACTCATGCTTATTGATTATTTGAACAAGACGTTTTCTTGAAGGCATATGGGGTTCAATATGATTTCTGTCACAATTACTCACTGTACAGTTAAAATCACCCCCCAAAAATAAATAATCATCACTAGAAACATCTTGTAAAACAGAACATAGAGTATCTAAAAACAACATCCTATCAATTGTTGAGTTGGGGACATACACACAAATAAAAACAAAATTATAATTTTCCACTTGTGCTCTCACTTTTAAAAGTCTACCCTTTAAAAACTCTTCAACTTGATACGAGATTGGATTAAAGGTTTTCGTAAATAATATTGCTACTCCTCCGCTTAACGTGGTGTTATGGCTGAAAAAAGATAAACCTTCCCATTCCTTCATCCAATCATTTACATTTTTCACGTCACTGTGGGTTTCTTGAATCAAAGTAACATCTATTTTTTTCTGCTTGATAATTTCATACAGCTCAGCTCTTTTTCTATAATCCCTAGCACCATTAACATTTAAGGATGCAATCCGCACTTCAGCCATACTAAAATAAATAAACAAACAAAAAAACACAAACGAACCTAGGTTACTAATATTCTTAGTCTTCATTTTCATTTAAATCAATGGCAACTTTCCTCACAATTTTTTTCAAACGGTAAACTTCCTTGTTTGAAAGGTATCCTTCTGCTATTAGGCTTTTGGCTTTGTCATGGAATTGCTTTAGATCAGGGAAATATTCCTTTAGAATCACACCTCTTTTGTTTTTTGTGGTGTTTAGAAACCGTTTTATGTCATCAACATCATAGCTTCTGTTTACACCTTCAGTCTGTGACAACACTGTACTTGAATCAGACATTTCACTTTCACTTTCTGACTCTTCCTGATCATCAAACACTTCTCCTTTAAAACACTTTGCACTACTGATCTTTTCAACATTTCTCCTTTTTTTTTGTGGTACTTTAAACATCCTATTCTCTGTTTCTATCCTGGACACATTATCTTCTACATCACTGTTCAACAACAGTTCTTCTGTAACTAACGAAGCTTCTGAAATATCCCTACCTTCATTCATTGTTTCAGTTGAGGTCGATCCAGCCTCCACAGGCCCCGCAACAGATGATCCTTCCCCAGCACGTTCATCCGCGGGCGGCACTGCTTCGGGCGAAACGACCTCAGACAGTATTACAGTAGGCCTATCTTCCTCATTTACAGCACTATTACTACCTCCAGATGCGTTAGTTTTAAGCTTATCAGGACATGAACGGATTAGGTGGCCCGATTTACCACATCCAAAGCATTTCATTTTGTCCGTAGTTACAAACACTACATACTCAAAATCATCCACACGGAAATTTAGTGCTAAATCCAATTCAGCATCATCTTTGATGATCATGAATGCGAATCTCCTAAATGAAACAATGTGCTTCAATAAAGGAGATTCGCACCCAATTGCAATCTTTTTGATCGGCGAAACCAACTTTCCATACCGTGAAAGCGCTTGTATCAAAATATCATCACTGAGGAACGGAGGGATGTTTGATATTGTAACTTTTTTAGACGGTAACAACAAAGGCAACACAGGTGTAAGTGTTTCATCAATGATTATACCACGCGCAACCACCTCGTTTGCTCTTTCCACCGAATTCAAAAATATCACGGTCGCGCCATTCATTCTGGATGCAGAGAGAATGTTCTGATGGCCAACCACTTCTCCTACACCCAGACAGCAAACCTCCACACTCGCCACGGAAACTATCTTAACTCCGTGACGCCGTGTGAGGAAATCAATCCCAGTCCCACCCTGAGCTGCCATGCTTTCTAAAGAAAGCAGGCAGCACAAACAAAACAACACACTAGATAAATACTAGATCAAATAAACAAACTCTAGAAAGAAAGAAAAGAAAGAAAGAAAGTGAATAAACACAAAAAACAACTACACGCGCTCACACTCGCCAAGCTCTCACACACGCTCCACAAACACCCACGCATGCGCAGAGAGAGAGAGAGAGAGAGAGAGAGAGAGAGCAAAGACGAGAAGCCCAGATGACTTCAAGAGCCAGAAGAAAAGAGAGCGAGAGCCTAGTTTCCAATCTTCTTTTATCTACTGTATTCCTTGACCATGTGACTGAAACCAAATGTATTCTTTTAAACTGACCAATCAGACCAAACTCACACATAACATTCAAACTGACCAATCAGACCAAACTTCCCCAACAGTAAAAGGTGTGGCACCCCCTGCGGCCTACAGGCCTGCCTTTTGTCTTCCAGGTCCTTCTGATAAGCAAATGTGTTGACAACAGTAAAGCAAATTTCTTTGTTGGATTTGAAATATCAAATATCAAATATCTTTGATTATTTTCAATCCTTTCAAGAGAATCGGGATGCATAATTTTTTCTCCTCCCCTAGCAATGACCTCCACCTGTAACCGCGAACCAGATATGCCCAACAGCAGGAGGAATTAGGCACCGTTCCTCTTTAGTCTTTACAAAACTGCTTCTAATCATTACTTTTGGGATGTCTAAAGCAAATCCCTCTATTGAGGACATGGCAAAGCAGTGGGTCAGTCAGTAACAACCGAATTTCTTCTGTTGAAGCAGTTGTTAATTTACTCTCTTTCGGGGCATTGTACTATTGGATCACCCAACAATTTTTGAGCTTTAATTCATTAACCTTTATTTAACCAGGCAAGTTACTTAAGGACAAGTTCTTATTTTCAACAACAGCCTGACAAGAGAATTAGATCTCCTGAAAGATGCAAAAATGTATCTGCGATAAACTTGGAAATAAAATTTCCCATCAATGATAGCTCTGAGGCATCAGCTCCAAACCATGAGCTTTTGCTGTTGGTCTTTTGTGGCTTGGTTTCAAAACATTGGTTTCAGTCCATAGAATATTTTTCCATTAGCGTTGTGGAGCATCCAAAGGCTCTTTTGCGATCTTCAAACATTTAGCTTTTTTTCTTTTTCCTTTCTGCTTGTTCGGTTTTGGACAATGGCTTCCTCCATGGAGTCCTCAAATGAGCACTGTTCTTGTTTTGTGTCGTTGACAACTCAACAACTCAATATTCAAGAATGGGACTCATAAACTTTTCCCACCCTGCACTGTGAATGTTTGCACAATGTGTTCATTAAAGACAAGAAAAACATATCATAGTCTTTGTGTTATTTCTTGAGGCAGACTTTAAGCAGAACTCCATGGGTTCACTTATTTTTTAACAGTATACAGTGTATAAAAGTATAAGGCTCACTGAGGCTGCATTTATTTGATCAAAATTAAAGTAAAACAGTAATGTTACGAAACATTATTACAATTTAAAATAATTGTTTTCTATTTAAATATTTCAAAAATGTAATTTATTACTGTGATAGTTGAATTTTCAGCATCATTACTCCAGTCTTCGAATATTTACTGCTCAAGAAACATTTCTTATTAGTTTTTAAAACATTGTGCTGCTTAATATTTTTGTGTAAACCGTGCGTGATTTTTTTCTTATTTTGTAGGATTCTTTGATGAATTCAAAGTTAAAAAGAATTTTTTTTCTTTTGATACATCTTCTCTGGGCCCAATTTTAGCAATCTGTGCGCATGGTCTGAAGCGTATGGTGCAGGTGCACTTAGGGCGTGTCCGAATCCACTTTTACTAGTTTAACGACGGGAAAAAATGGTCGGTGCGCCAGACGCTTGGTCTAAAAGGGTTGTATCTAGTCTCTTAATAAATCATGGGTGAACACTTCTCCAGAGAGGAATCATTTTATTTTTAATATTTAAAAATGTGTGTGCTGCTGCGCGTCCCTGTGTGTGTAATAAGCAGAGTGTACGCACCATTTAAATAACACAAAAAATACTGCGCCATTGACTGTAGACCAGGTTTTTGTTGGTCAATGGCGCAGTCGTTTTCAGTTCCTCAAAATAGCAACACGCCAACAATGCGCCTGAACACACCTGGTTTTCAGACCAGCACGCCCATGGGTGAACAGATGGACGCGAGTGCATTTGCTATTTAAACAATGTGGCGCTGGATGTGAAAATGATAACTGCGTCGGGCTGAAACTAGCAAAAAACACTTGCATCGCGCCTGCCGTCGCATTGCATGATAGGGCCCTCTGACACTTTTGACCGATTTAATCTGTTCTTACTTCATTAAAAACGTTAATTTCTTTAAAAAAATATATATATACTGGCCCAAACCTTTTCAAATGTAGTGTAAAGCTACTGTAACACTTTACAATATTTACATTTGTGAACATTAGTCAATGCTTTAGGTTTCATAAAATAACAATGAACAATGCTATAATCTAACTTTAAAAAATCTATACATGTTTATCTAATGTTAACGAATTAAACTTTATTGTAAAGTGTTACAAAAATACAGTTCACATCAGTTTCAATAAAATACAGTTTCAATCTGTTTATAACACAAAGTCAGATATAAGTCTTAAGCTTTTGGTTTATAACCCTGTTTTTCCCCATTTTTAGGATCCTCAGGCTCATATCTTCATTAAACAGGGAGCGTTTTATTAGGAAGAAACATAACCTTGACTCACAAGGACAGGCAGAAGAGGAAAAAAAAAACGCATCTCTGATTTCAGTTCACATCATTAATATTTATTAGAAGGCAGCAAGTGCAAAAGTATAGGCACCAGCAAAAAAGTTTATCAAAGTACAAGCTGCTTATCAGGATGGTCATGTAATTAATCCTGGGTGAAAATAGTCTCCTTTACATTACCTTAACCTGCTCTGGACAGGGGGTCAGGGTCCAGGAACAGGGTCCTGCCAACACTTCCTCATAAATAATGTTCCTCTGCTCATCGCTAGCTCCTCTGCTGATCAAACACTCTGAGACGCAGTAGGAGTGAATTATGGGGACATACTTCTAGTGTTTGTGAGAGTTTCAGCTCTGCAGGGAAGAGCTCGGGAGATGCTGAATAAACATAAACGTAGCTATGCTTCTAAAGCCATGCAATTCTGCTGAGACCAGAGTATAATTTTATCATCAAGTATAATTTTTGAACATATCCCTTACGTACCACATAAATGCCACAACGGTGGGTTTTTATGTAACTTTAATGGGACGTTTTGAGCTCATTTTTATGTATTTTTTATAACAGAATAATAGAAACCACAGTAAATGAGGCGCTAATCAGGATACAACACACGTGGGATTCGAACCAAAATCCCGTGCTTGAGCACCACAGCACAATGTGTCTATTATGTCAGTACACTTGAAAAAAACGTCCTAATGTACCCCGTGTAGGCATGTCACTCATTCTTTAGATAAATACATGTTTTGGAATGACAGGGGTGAGAGAATTTTCAGTTTTGTTTGTTTTACTCTTTTCCTTTACTTTTTTTCTCCTATATGGTAAGAAAGTTGTTCAGGAAGTGCTTTTTCCTGTCATAACATCAAGCCACAAAGATGTTTTCATTTAAAAGGCAATCTTCTGTGTCAGTGATTGCAAATGCTCATGCATATCCATGTGTTAATTGTTTCAGTTTTTAGCAGGTGTCAATTGCAATTTCCTTTTCTGCTATACCTAATCAGACATTGGAAAAGAACCAAGCTTGGCCCCTGCTGTGCATAATCATATTATTTCTCTTGTGCTGTTTGTCACCCCCATTCTGATATGGGTTGATTTTATGCTAGGATTTATATAGAGGGATTTAAGATATTTTTATGCAGCCTCCGTTTCATGCTTCTTACGCAACTAAATTTAAAACTTTAACAAACTTCTGCTGTGCCCCCTGTTTGACAGTGCAGCACAAACTGCATGTTATCTATTATTTATGGTCCTTTCGGTTTACTTCAGAATGGTTTAGTTCAGATTGTCAATAATTACTGTCTGCCAGAAATATTTGGCTTATTGGCCAGGAAAGTTCAATGAAAGTTGAGCATGGGTTATTTTGTTCCATTGGTAGACCTTTTCCAGTTCTGCTGATAGAAAAAGAATAAAATAAATAATAAATAAAAAAATTATATTTTATGTTTCATGGACTTTCTGTTTGTTTTCATTAGTCTCATGTGCTCCTTTGTTTCGTTTTCCTGCTCCTCATTTGTGTTATTGGGTTCAGCTGTGTGTATTAATCAGTCTCTTTGTGTCTCCATTTCTAAAAGTATTGAGACACCCCTCCAAATCAGTGAATTCAGGTGTTCCAATCACTTCCATGGCCACAGGTGTATAAAATCAAGCACTACTCATGCAGACGCTTCTACAAACATTTGTGAAAGAATGGGTCTCTCTCAGGAGCTCAGTGAATTCAAGTGTGGTACAGTGATCGGTTGCCACCTGTGCAATAAATCCATTCGTGAAATTTCCTCACTACTAAATATTCCACAGTCAACTGTTAGGGGTGTTATAACAAAGTGGAAACAATTGGAAACAACAGCAACTGAAAATCGAAAACATCACTATGAAAGTTATGCAATTTTTTCAAACTCCTCCCAGGCTGTTTAAAAGTTGTCTCTTTAGATTCGGTGCAGCATGCCGAGTCGAACGATACCCAATTTTCCCATTTCGGCCATTTTGACATCAGCCATTTTGAATTTTGTCCAAAAATAATATATTTTACAAATGCATTGGCGTATCATTATGAAATTCTGTATTTGTCTTCGACACCATACCCTGACCGTACACAAAAAGTTTCAGGGCAGCGCCACATTGTGGTCAAACGTTATAATTAAATTTCCAAAACTGGAAACTGGTCTTAAAGGTCGCCTGAAATCAAAATGAAGTTTTTTAGCTTTTAGTATGACTGTGTTATCCTTAAGGTTATGAATATGCTGGTGTGTTCCAAAACAATGACAAAATTCGCATTTAGAAGATATAAGCATTCAAAATTTACAGTCTCTCCCGTTAAAATGAATCACAGATTTTGATGACATCATCGCAGACTTCATCTTCTCATCACATCTTCTGTCCAATCAAATGCTCTCTTGAATCTGAAGTGTCCACCCCCTACACTATAAATAGACGCAGAAGCCACGGCTGAAATCAGTCAGCTGTTCACACATTTAACATTTTCTACATGGTGAGTGGCACATGTGATAGGAAAGGATTCAGATAGTGTAAATATGCTTTCAGTTGAGACGAATGAAGTCTGGTTTCACGTTAGTTTCACCAGGGCCGCATAGGCGGAATAGGCAAATGCTAGAGGTGCCAAAATTAGTGATCCTGGTCAAGATTGTGGTCCTGGTCAAGACAATCTCCTGAACTCCAAACTGAATGTCAGAATGGGAAAGAAAGGTGATTTAAGCAATTTTGAGCGTGACATGGTTGTTGGGATTTTCACGCACAACCATTTCTAGGGTTTACAAAGAATGTTGTGAAAAGGGAAAAACATCCAGTATGCGGCAGTCCTGTGGGCGAAAATGCCTTGTTGATGCTAGAGGTCAGAGGAGAATGGGCCGACTGATTCAAGCTGATAGAAGAACAACTTTGATTGAAATAACCACTCGTTACAACCGAGGTATGCAGCAAAGCATTTGTGAAGCCACAACACGCACAACCTTGAGGCGGATGGGCTACAACAGCAGAAAACCCCACCGGGTACCACTCATCTCCACTACAAATAGGAAAAAGAGGCTGCAATTTGCACAAGCTCACCAAAATTGGACAGTTGAAGACTGGAAAAATGTTGCCTGGTCTCGATTTCTGTTGAGACATTCAGATGGTAAGGTTAGAATTTGGGGTAAACAGAATGAGAACATGGATCCATCATGCCTTGTTACCACTGTGCAGGCTGGTGGTGGTGGTGTAATGGTGTGGGGGATGTTTTCTTGGCACACTTTAGGCCCCTTAGTGCCAATTGGGCATCGTTTAAATGCCACGGCCTACCTGAGCATTGTTTCTGACCATGTCCATCCCTTTATGACCACCATGTACCCATCCTCAGATGGCTACTTCCAGCAGGATAATGCACCATGTCACAAAGCTCCAATCATTTCAAATTGGTTTCTTGAACATGACAATGAGTTAACTGAACTAAAATGGCCCCCACAGTCACCAGATCCCAACCCAATAGAGCATCTTTGGGATGTGGTGCAACGGGAGCTTCGTGCCCTGGATGTGCATCCCACAAATCTCCATCAACTGCAAGATGCTATCCTATCAATATGGGCCAAAATTTCTAAAGAATGCTTTCAGCACCTTGTTGAATCAATGCCACGTAGAATTAAGGCAGTTCTGAAGGCGAAAGCGGGTCAAACACAGTATTAGTATGGTGTTCCTAATAATCCTTTAGGTGAGTGTGTGTATATATATACACTATACAACTTAGACTTATAACTAGGCAGTCCCTCCAGAAAAACGCGATTATGCGATCGCGTGATTTAACGCATAATCAGCCAATGTCCGCATATTCATGCGGGGGCCGCATTTTTTCAAATACGCCGCACTTTTGCCGCATAAATTGACTATTTCCGCGTGCAAAATATGCGGGGCTATCATGATTTCATAATCCCCGCATTTTCGTTGCAAAAAAAGTCATATATATTAGCAGAAAGTTGAAAATTTTTCGTTTACTTCACACAAGAGCCGCCATTTCCGCCTATTGCCATGGGAACGTTTTGAAGTGACGTGATTACCCGACGCGAACGTCATCGAAAAGCTTCAAACCCCGTGGAGAAACCATAGATACCGGTGAAACCATGATGAAGCACAAACTCCCATTGGCCAACAAAAATAACAGCAAAAGAGCAAAGCAGTTTCCCTGTGTGCTGACTGATTTCAAAACACAGCATCATGAAGCTTTGAAGCGTTATGAATCAATGAGTCGATTCAGCGGTTTGAAGCGTTATGAATCAATGAGTTGATTCCGCGGTTTGAAGCGTTATGAATCAATGAGTTGATTCAGCGGGTTGGATCGCCAAAGTCACGTATTTCAGCAGTTTGACACGCGATCCGAATCATGAATCGACTCGATGATTCATAGCATCATGATGCTGTTTTGAAATCAGTCATCACTATATAAGTCGTTATTTAGTTTTTTTTGCACACAATAACTATTATCGTCGCTTCATAAAGTTATTGTAGAACCACTGTAGTGAGATGGACTTTGTAACGACGTCTTTAGTAGGCTACCTTTTATGGGTCTTGAGAGTGTACATTGTGCCAATGGAGGCTTTCTGAGCCATCGGAATTCAACTAAAATATCTTAATTTGTGTCCAACAACATAAAGGGAAGTCATTAATGACAGAATTTTCATTTTTAGGTGAACTAACCCTTTAAGAGATTGCACTTTGTGCATTGGAAGCACTCAAATGTCTGTTTTTTATAGCGACATCTGTAAAACAGGAAGTTATTTATTAATTTTTTCAGAAGTTGTAGCATATTCCTTTTGTAAAGCTACAGAACTTGATTGACTAAATGTTTTATAAATTTGAGCCATTATTAAGGTCTTCAATAAAACAAGATGAGAACTTAAATATTCCAGCACTTTCTGTGATGTAGTGCTTTTTTTCTCTTTCTCATCAAACCGCAGTTTTTGCAAGATCCCGCAATTTTATCGCATAAAATTGCATAAATATCCCGCATTTTTCATCGCATTTTTTAAGAAAACGTGCCGCATAATCAAGGATTTTTGCCCGCAACAATCACAAAAAAAAGCCGCATTTTTCTGGAAGGACTGACTAGGGTTGGGCATCGTTTTGATTTGAACGATTCTGATTCCGATTCTTAGTTTCGATTACGGTTCTTTTCGATTCTCGATTCCGATTCTTTGAGGGGTGGAGTCACAACATGTCACAGGCTCATTTCACAGAGGAAAATTTTATTTTGATTCAATAATGAGTTTTAGTTTTGGGACTTTCTCTGCTGGCATTTTCACTTGCTTTGCTGCAAAAGTGAATGGAGTTTCACACCGAGTCCCGGCTTAACAATAGCATTAACAGCAGTCATTAGGACTGCTACTAGCTTGGGCAATTTGTGTATAGCTACATTTATCTACAGGGGGGAAAATCATTTCAGTAACGTTGTTGTTCACCACAATTCGCAATTTGGTCAAGGGCTTTGTTATTACACTACAATCACTTACCTGATTATGACGAGGTGGGATAATGTTAGTTCACCCTGAAATGAAAATAAGGCCATCTTTTACTCACCCAGCTGTTGTTCAAATGCGCGTGTTCCTGTGTGTGCGCATTCCAAGCCGCAGTAGCCGCGTGCAATATTGACAACCGGTACACAATATTCACTTAAGGAGGTTATATTATTAGTATTATTTCTTATCATATACGTTATAGAAAAGACGAGAATTGAGCTTTGAGCTTGATTTCTCAAAATGGTTATGTGTGTGTGTGTGTGTGTGTGTGTGTGTGTGTGTGTGTGTGTGTGTGTGTGTGCTTATCGTGGGTGCAATGACAACAGTGCGAGTTATTATAGTAGGCATGAGCGCCGGCGGCTGCTGACGGCTCATAGTGCACACAGAGGAGCGCGCTCAGTATAACGGCCGAGCTCAGTGTTTTGACTGAATAATACGGTTTCTTTCTGGCAAAACCTTATAGTGTGCCCCCTGAACACTTTCCATATGGCGCGCGTCTCCCTGTATCGTTGCGTGATACATTTGTTTATTTTTTGTAATGTTTTAGCTGATCGTCATTCACTGACATAATAGGAAGGAGCGCGTGCAGGAACAGTATCTTAAATGTCATAGGACATAGGGCACTGTGACAACATCAGGGTAAGTAAAAGAAGGCTTTATTTTCATTTCAGGGTGAACTTTAATAACGTTGGTTAGCGCAGGGTTGCCCGAGGAGGACAGACCTGCACAGCATTTCAAACACGCTACACTCGTTAATTAAAATTTTAAATTTTAATTTATACACCACATATTTGTAGTGCATCCTCCTGTGCAAGAAATAAGTTTGTCATATGTGTTGCACTGTGCCGACCCAGGCTTTTTTTTTTTTAAGTGAAATAAAGCCACACTTTTGAGCGCCGCTTACCGTGCTCCATGGCTGCAACAGAACAAACGGGCGCGGCAAGCACTTCCGAAAACTTGCGCGTTTGGAACCGATGATCAGAATCGAAAACAAAATTTCTAAACGATTCCAATGGCATCGTTACTTTTTAAACGGTTCCAAGTTGGAACCGGTTCTCGATGCCCAACCCTACTTATAACATGATAAACCTTGATACAAGGGGCACCAAGGAAAATCTTGCCTAGGGCAGCAAATTGGTCAGGGCCGGCCCTGAGTTTCATGCGCACCGCCGCAGTGCACACACATAGTCTAGACCAGAGCCATTGACTAGAGACACGAGACTGCAGCGCGGATCATATGCGCGAGTCGGCGCATACACCAAAACATATCGGACCCGTTTAAATTCTACACAGAATGCTGTATTTCAAAGCGATATGGAGGAGATTATGATGATAAGCGGTTAGAGATAGGAGGAAACTCTGGCTTTCCCAAACAGAAAGGCTCTAGTCAAACTGTGGTATTAACGAAACGCTATTGGCTGTTTCAAAAAAGTGGAGGAGCTGCTAATTACGTCAACACATTGAATAAAGCTGCACGTTTCAAGGCACTTCAGTGGGCCTTTAATAGATTCCTTGGGTCATGCCGTGAAAAAAAGATACGTTTTCCAAACTTCCTGTCCGCCATTTTTATTTTCTTAAAAAAACTACTTTTTCGAACTCTGTTTGTCCGATTTTCACCAAATTGTGAGTCAGATCATCTTCAGACTCGCAGACAAAAGTTATGGATTTTGTGTCAAACAGCTGGGTTTGTCCATATATGACCTAAACATGGGTTGAAACAACCCAGTATTTCTTAGAGTTTGAGTTTACCTTGGAGGGACTGCACGTGTGTGATACATGGCTTCACATTCTAATGTAAGAAACCAAAGAAATGTGTGAATTAACAATGTATGTCAATACACAAGAGCACTAGCCCTAGGTTTGCCTCCATTACTCACAATGTGCAATGTATTCTTAGACATTTCTGTAGCATTCAGCGCAGTCTTTGTTCACATTCGCTGCTACCGTATACGTCCCTTGTGTAATCAGTCTATGTATAATGCTGGTGTTTCACCTGAAGCATTGTAGCAGGTAAAGAATGAGATTCAGAGGGAGGCAGTAAGACAGAACGGCAATACAAAAAACAAAAATCACCATTATTTGCCTTGTCAATAAAGCACATTGAAATGGTAGAAAGCAAAAGACTGTGGGAGAAAAAGAGAGACAGAGAACTGGAGAAGAGCACACAACTTAAGGAAAACTTAACTCAAGATAAGACAGAGAGTAAGAGAAAAAGGTTTAAAGGAGAGAAGATCCGAGCTGAGTGGGGTGCTGTGATGCTCTCAGCTCTCTATAATCCCAGATCACAGTGTTCTGATAGCATCTGCCCCTCTCACTCAGGATTAGCAATAAGACAGCGCAATCCAACGGTCCCACACACACATCCGTCAAACATGTGGTTCCTTCTCTAGTGGGTGGCCAACCAGAACACAACCATGGGTCGGTGCACTCATTACGTGATACACGCTGAGAGTAATTGATGCCAATCTCTGTTTAAATGGCAATTAAACTACAGATATTTGTGCTTTGAAGCATGTCGCAGAGGTATCTCTATAATAGAGGAATGAACACCATTTAACAATTGAACATGAGCAAATTGGACAACCTTGATGGTGTTAATAGAAATATATATAAATGTATCTATAGTAAATCAACTAGCTGTTCTTGTCAGAAATGAGGAATTTACTTTAAAGAGCACCTATCATGGCATCTAAAATGTTCCAAATATTGTTTTAGAAGTCCCCAACAACAGTTTTGCATGCATGCAATGACAAAAAAGACTTTAGTTTTCTTATAATATGCATAAATTTTTACCTGTTTTGACAGCGATTCTCAAATGATTCCTTTAGTGATTCACTTTTCAAAACCCCGCCTTTACGTGACGCTAATCTGCGGTGATTGGTCCCATGACCCAGTCAGTTGTGATTGGTATAGTCTGTGCAGATATTTTCGGAAACGGAACGCCCATCAAAGTTTTATAGTGACAGTAATTTGTTAATATGTGTCAGGAGTTATGAATATGAAAACCGCGTCTGTACGTTTGATTGTAATATGAGCCTCAGCTGATCTCATTCATAAAATAACTCCTCTATTCTCCTCACGAAGACTCGCGACAAATCATCATCCCTCAGGGCTTTTAGTTCAAAAGTGTGCAGACGAGGAGATATATTGATAGATTCTCATATGTCTGTGTCAAATTTCTAAACAGAGGAGTATTTTTTATTCAATACTTCCTCAAAATGCGCAGATAGCCTAATCATGAGCGATTGAGTCTCTTATGTGTTGTTTTCAATTCATACTGGCAGCCGGAGGGCGCTCTGTGCACATGTAGTCCATGTACAGACAGACGAAGAAGAACCATGTGCCATAATAGAAGTCCATAATAAAAGCTTCCTGAGATCGCGAAACATACATTTGACGACTAATAAACAGTCAATCGCGACGATGTATGGTTTGTCTTCAAGCCACTTAGTCTTCAAATGCTCATCCTTGGGCAGATGAAAAAAGTTTGCTTCTGAGTGGCACTTCAGAACACAGCGTCTCGTCGCCATGATGTTTTCTAGTTTTCACTGGCGTCTTGGAGCGCAATAAGTGGGCGTATCGTATTCAAATAACTTGACAAGTTGACGTCATCTAGTCAGAGAAAAAGCTTCGGTCTTCTAACGATTCTTAAAAGTGACTCAGAGTCGACTCTTACTTTTGAAAGAAAATAACTATATATACGGTGCACTGTCATATTTCAAACTATGCAGGATGTTTTTGTTCACTTAGATCTATGTTACACACTACATGAAAGGTAAATTTCAAAATTCCATGATAGGTGCTCTTTAAGTAAATAAATACAGTGGCGATGGTACAGGATGGCATTTTAGTGACTCTAAAGTTCAGTTTTCCCCACACAATGTCATCAAAGTAACACACAACTCTAAAACTAAATTGACTAAACCCCATAAAATTGTATCTGTTAAAACTCACCTTTAAATCACCAAAATTACACATTTCTTCATGCCTTAAAATAGCTTGAATGTAACTTTACACCCTTGCCTCATTTAGACTTGGTCGGCGTCGAGTCATAGCTTGGGGTGCTGCACAAAGGTATCACTCTTTACAGATACATAACGGTAATTCATATGATTAGCCTTTTGCTCGACTATGTTATCAAACAGCTAATAATGTGTTGCTAATGTTACACAAACCATGTTCCTGTTCGCCATCTCAGTCTGCCTTCTTAACATCAGCATCCTTAGAAACGCTTTTGGAGAAAGGCATATAGTTCTTCATAACATAGTAATATGCATCATATACATAATTCACCCGCTATATTGGTAAAAGTACCCTACCCAATTTTTCATATCAACAGAAAAATAGACCGGGATAACCTGGGTTCTCTTTAAAGGGTAACTAAACCCCTGCTCAGAGCTTAACTTCACCCACTGGCAATTTTCAAAAAATGCTGGAAAAGTGGGCAGAGCCCGGCGGACACAGAGGGGACGAATCGAGGGCGGAGCTGAGCGGAGGGTGTGCACCTGAGACACGCAGTGACGGATTGATTGACAGCTGTCTAACTCGCGAGTCGCAAAGATGGAGAATGACTGGAGTGACGCCAGCTTTGCAACAGAGCGGTCATTTCTCCTACCTTCACCTGAAGTGGAGGAGGGTGGATTGTCTGTAACAGACACAAACCCGGAGCCTTATCAATGCGAGCCGCTGCTCAAACTGCGTTAACTCCCGATGCAGACGATGCTAGTGAAGCAGCCGCGCAAGAGAACTGACCTAATCTATCTGCATCTGCGGCAACCACTTGCGTGTCAGGGTTTGAAAGGACGTCTCATTTATGAAAATTATCTGTACACATGACGGGCGGCAATAATATCGCAAGAAAAGCCTGACGTGTACTGACAACTGCATTATTTAACCGCATTTTCTTCAATACAATGTTAAAGCAAGTGTCAAGTGAGTTTCATTCATAATGTTTACTTCATGTAACATGACAGTTCATACTGGAGTGAAGCCGTTCTCATCGTGTGATTGGGGGAAACATTTCTGAGGGCGTGGTGAGCTCGTGCTAGGGGCGCGGATAGTGAGCCGTTGGAGGTACCATTCTACATCACAATGTACCACAGCGTCCAATAGGAAAATTCAACTGCAGTAGCCACCGTTCAACCTTAAGAGGGCAGCACTTTGGCGGTTTTACACCATATTTTATAGAATTAAAACACTTTATACTCAAATGTCAAAACATTTACTCGAATCAATGAACAGCATTAATAAAGCCCCATTATTACAGATCATTAACTAAAAAAAGTTGGTTTAGGGTTTAGTTACCCTTTAAACTCGCCCCTTTAAACTATTCAGAGAATAGTTAATGATATGCTAAAGTCCGCCCACATGTTGACGTGATCGCTAACAAGGTAGTTTGTGACATCAGAAACACCAGCGATTACAAACCGTGTTTTTGAGGCTGTCTTTGGTTCAATGCAGTTTTAAAGAGAAAATACTCAGCAATGGTGTTGACTTATGAATTTGCACATGGTTTGTCTGAAAGTATTTTGAAAACACCACATAGTAGGGGTGTAACGGTACACGTATTCGTACCAAACCATTTCAGTACGGTGTATGTGTGTACCGAACGGTTCCCGAGTGCAATCTTTAACAGTCAACAGTCGGCTTGTTTTAAAGGGATAGTTCACCCAAAAATGAAAACTAGTCCATAATTTACTCACCCCCAAGTCATCCGAGGTGAAACTCAAGATGCGTATGTGACGTCATGACGAGCGGACCTGGTCGCGTTAGTCTTTCAATCAGCTGGGGAACTTTCAACAATTTTTCCATATATTGAACAGGGAAGGCGGTCGGTCGAAAGTTTACTTGATAAAGTTTTAAATATGGATATTTTTTTTACACAGACGCACCGATTTGCTTCAGAAGGCCTTTATTAACACCCCAGAGCCGCGTGGAGCAGTTATTTGATGGGTAGATGCACTTTTTATGGACTTCAATAACAGAGCAACTGTGAATCAAATTCGAATGCTTGGATTAGCCTGGACTTTTGTAATATAACTCAGATTTTATTCGTCTGAAAGAAGAATGTCATACACACCTCGGATGACTTGAGGGTGAGTAAATTATGGTCTAATTTTCATTTTTGGGTGAACTATCCTTTTAAGTGCGGAACACACTTCAAAAGTGTTTTTGAGGTGGTGCAATTTTGTATAGACTTATCACTCATTTCCTCCACTTCCTCTCACCATAATTGGGATTAGTGTTCCCTTTGGTTGGACACTTGGAACTTCATTCATATTATAGTACTTAACGTCCTATTAATGCAGCATTGCAACAAGAAATCATAGTTGTATGATTTCAAAAGAAGGGAAGTAATATATAAATATATATATAATATAAAATGATCTTTTAACATTATTTTTGCTAATATTTTTGGCATAACCTTATAATTGAGTTGATATAATCCCTCTATATTTGTCACAATATCATTTGACCATGCTTGAGTGTGTCACACACAGACTTCAACATTCAGCATGCAAAACACAACAATGGTAACAAGGATTTTTTAAATTTTTTTATTATTAATACGACCTTTACTATTTTACTTGCTGTCATTATTCGGGTTATACTGGCAAAAGACAAATAGTAAAATAAAGCTAAAAATAGTAAAACGAAGCAATTAATGCCACAATGCACTCTGGGAGTACACTTCCTCAGATCCCAGATAGAATTAAGTTGACAACTTAAACGGTTTAAGTAAGAACAACTTAATGCAATTAAGTAATGCTTACTTAATTGTTTTTACAGTGTAGTACCTGTAGACTATTGATAAGTAATAAATAAGTGTTGAATGGAGTTCAGTTGTTGCTTTTTGTCTTCACTTATTTTTTTAAGTTCAGCTTACTTGAGAATTTTAAGGCAATCGGTTTCCTAATATTTTCCTTGTAATGTGAGCACTAATAACAAGTTAACATAACTAATAATTTTGAGTTAAGTATACTTCATTAACAAGTTTTCTGTACAAATTTTGTTACATTTTGCAGACAAAAAAATAATACGCTGCTTTACTTGAAAATTTTAAGGCAATCGGTTTCCTCACTTTTTCTAAGTAAAGTCAACTTATTACGTTTTACGGTGTAGACGGGTCAGTTCAAGCTGCCGCGCAATCATCTTTTCTTAAAGAATAAACATGAATTAATATCTTAAGGTATGTTGAGGATACATTACAATTTATTGAAACGTATCATATGTTGTGTAATCGCTCAATCGGTGTTTCAACCGTAGAAAGAAATAAAACAGCTTGTAAACAATGTCCCGTAGCATCACATTTACCTCCGAAGTCATTCAGTGTCCACAGCTATCAGTTCACTAGAGAAATCAACTCTTTCACTAAATATATATCCTATTATATTCTACTTAATCTGTTAGTGATGTCTTGTTTAATGTATGTTTCATGTATGTTTAAATAAATCTGTCATGAAAATGACAGCCACTGTGCATTAGTGATTAAAGTTCAACAACAAATTGGAGGGGAAAAAAAACATTTCATTATTAGATTTAGAAGTTAATGCAAAAACTGCCTTATGTGAAGTTTACATGTTTGCATACAATATGTTATTTGAGTGTTTATTATTATATCTAAAAATTAATAGCAACTGAATTTAGGCTAATAGTTTGGGCTCTGTTGTTAACCTTTAATATTAATGTGCAAGTAAGGGCTCCCTATAGTTTACAGCATTATCTTTAAGAAACTTTTAGTTATAATTGAATTCATTTAAGGTCAGACATAATTTTTTCAGTAAACCACTGTTTAATAAAAATAAATAAAAAGCAATTATGTAAAACTGCTGTACCGAATCCGTACCGAACCGTGACTTCAAAACCGAGGTACGTACCGAACCGTCAGTTTTGTGTACCGTTACACCCCTACCACATAGACATACACACAACATTAAAAACTTGATTTCCCCACAGGAGGTCTTTCACACCCCAATGTACATAACTAATAACAAAAAAATTTAAATATGACTTTTTTTAGTCAAATCTAAAAACAAATGTCATGGTTTTTACTAATAAAACCCGCAATTGTTGCCTTGATAAATATACATTTTCTAAGCAAATAATAAAGAAATGCATACTCCTTTTTTATTCTTTAAAATATATATATACATTTTTTACTGTAAATGGTGTTTTTACTCCAGCATTTTTACATTCTTCTGTTTACTAATGTTTTTACAGTCATATATTGTTTGGTCTAGTCAAAGATACTTTTCTTTATAAAGTGAAATGCAAACATATTTAAAAAATATTTATATCTGAACACTCAGAGAGCAAAAAGAAATCTATGCACATATTTGGGCACATTTATCATTAAAACCCTCTTCTAATTATCAATTCCCATGCTGGTTTTATTTGCTATATAGAAAAGCTTACCAAGAAACTGCAATAATAGCCCAAAGTTTTAGTGTGACTGATGAGCGCTTTATGTTGATTAAAATTTGAATGAATGCGTAATTTCGCCTGCAATTTAAAATCGGCGTCTCAAAAGTGGCACTCAGTATAGACTGCAGCGTTGCTTTACGCGGCTCTCACAGCTGTGGGCAATTATGCTGTGGAGCACCGGGGCCGCCATGTTCTCATCTAACTGTGTTCATCAACTCGCTGAAGTTTTCAAGTAAAGCTGCTGATGCAAAGCAGTGTGTAAACAAGGTTTCCCCTTATGTTTTCACTGAAGAGTAAGTCATACAGCAGGAGGTATGTGTGTGTGTGGTAGATTCAATGTGTCGCACCTGTGTGTTTTACATACACCTTACTTTTTCTTCTGCATTTTAATGTCTGAGCAGACTGTCCCCATCACTGTGAAATTCACCGACCTATTGAGAGCCTGCCTCTGGTGACACTCTGATGTTTTAATACTCAAGCAGATTCAAAAACAAGCAGGCCACACCATCCTGGTGATAGTGACTCCATGCTGAGTTTTCAGTAACTGGCACCCTTACAAAGTAGCCATCAGAGAACTCCCTCCAAAAAAAGGTCCCTCTGCTCTTGTTAAAACCGACCCCTGAAGACAAGCAAAATAGTTTCCCCTCAGCATTACAGAGTAAGATGACACTGGAAACTCTAACAACCACCGGTCTCAACACATATGTGGATGGCTGTCAACTCAGTGCCACATGCAAAACCGCAGCAAGCGAGGGGAACAAATTCGATTTATGCATTTTAGAGTTTCTCATTATGCATGTGCAGAGTGGGCTGAGCTGGAACACTTATGCAAAGCAGAAGCCAATTTGCGCCAAGTAAAAGCGAAAGCACAGAAATGTTCTTAAACTGCTTGGTTTGACAGCTATTTCAGCTGAGGGGAACTGACAAATACATTAAGGATATTAGCTCGCACTCAGTGTTTATTTAACATGGTTTGTAAAGACGTGCCCAGTCATTTTTCCCACGTTAAAAAGTTTTACAAAGAAATTAATAATAGTTATTTGTATCACGCTTTCACTTTTATTGATGTAATGAATACTTTTATTCACCAAGCATGCATTAAATTGATCAAAAGTGACATTAACAACCTTTATTCTGTAACAAAAGCTTTCTATTTTAAATAAATGCTGTTCTTTTGAACTTTCTATTTATAGGAATCCTGAAAAAAATATATATTTCAGGGTTTCCACAAAAATATTAAGCAGCACTGTTTTCAACATTGATAAGAAGAAATCCCTTTATCGGCAAATTGGAATAATTTCTGAAAGATCATGTGACAACTTTTTATCTCACAATAAAGTGAGTTCACATCTCGCAGTTCTGAGAATTTTCTCAGAATTGTGAGATATAAAGTCAGAATTGCGAGATATAAAGTCAGAATCGCGAGATATAAAGTAATGAATTGCGAGATATAAATCAGAATTGCGAGATATTAAGTAAGTCAGAATTGCGATATATAAAGTCAGAATTCCAAGATATTAAGTAAGTCAGAATTGCGAGATATAAAGTCAGAATTGCGAGATATAGTCAGAATTGTGAGATATTAAGTAAGTCAGAATTGCGAGATATAAAATCAGAATTGTGAGATATTAAGTAAGTCAGAATTGCGAGATATAAAATCAGAATTGTGAGATATTAAGTAAGTCAGAATTGCGAGATATAAAATCAGAATTGTGAGATATTAAGTAAGTCAGAATTGCAAGATATAAAGTCAGAATTGCGAGATATAGTCAGAATTGTGAGATATTAAGTAAGTCAGAATTGCGAGATATAGTCAGAATTGTGAGATATTAAGTAAGTCAGAATTGCGAGATATAAAATCAGAATTGTGAGATATTAAGTAAGTCAGAATTGCGAGATATAAAGTCAGAATTGAGAGTTATAAAGTCAGAATTGCAAGATATTAAGTACTTCAGAATTGCGAGATATAAAGTCAGAATTCCGAGATATAAAGTCAGAATTGCGAGGTATAGTCAGAATTGCGAGATATAGTCAGAATTGTGAGATATCAAGTCAGAATTGTGAGATATTAACTCAGAATTGCGAGATATAAAGTCAGAATTGCGAGATATAGTCAGAACTGCGAGATATTAAGTAAGTCAGAATTGCGAAATATAAAGTCAGAATTGCGCGAGATATTAACTCAGAATTGTGAGATATAGTCAGAATTGCGATATTAACTCAGAATTGTGAGATATTAACTCAGAATTGTGAGACATTAACTCAGAATTGCGAGATATTAACTTGCAATAGCAATACGAAGTTGCAATTCTGATTTCATAACTCACGATTCTTACTTTATATCACAGAATTCTGAAGAAAATAGTCAGAATTGTGAGATCAAAAGTCGCAATTACCTTTTTTATTTTTTTATTCTGTGGCAGAAACAAAGCTTCCATACTCTAAAAGAGAAATGGCTGCTGAAAATTCAGCATTACCATCAACATAATAATGAATTATGTTTCACATGTTATTGTTTTTATTTGCTGTATTTATTTACTGTATTTTTTTTATTAAATAAATGCAGCCTGGTGAGCATAAACTTCTTTCAAACACATTTTTTAAATCTTACCGAGCCTGAACCATTGAATATAGCATATGTGAGAGAAAGACTCGAGTTATACCAGTAACCTAGTTGCTCTTAAACTGAATGCAATTTTGAAATCCCATGATGCCAATATAAATTGCAGTAGTATTCAAAATAGTCTTCAGCTGGTAATGTGTCCCCCTCTTTAGACAATTCCCTTTATGTGAAACAAATCAGCTTCCTCTCATATGAGTGACGAGTCCATCATTTTAAAGACATTTTTCAACAGTACTAATAATTTCTTCAACTGTAAAACTTTTTAATGAGGACAAAAATGACTGAGCGCACCTTTAAATGTTCTGACTCTTCAAAATCCATAAAATATATGAGGATTATATATCTCCCTCAATATTCGGTCTCTGTCAGGTTCTCTGCTGAGGTTCTTTTTGGCTGTAAGTATTTATCAAAATAACTGTTCTTTGTCTACTATATCTTACTATGTTCTACTCCTCATCTGATTGTAATGACTGTTGTAAATACATTTGACATTTTTGTCAGGCAAAGCTAGAGGACAGCTGAGGATGAGGCGAGCGGGTGACATTTATGGTAATAAACAAGGTAGTGGACTGGCATCATTGATCCCATCTCTAGCCTTCCGCATGTTGACTATGCAATGCTTTGAAGTGGGATGGTACATAAAAAAGTCACAGCTGAGTTAATAAGAGATACGGAAGAGACGGAGACTGCCAGGACTGCTGTTCCACATACAAGAGGAAAACAAAAGAATGCTATTTTCTCATCAAACGATAAAGAGGAGGGGGAGGGGTGTTGTCTGCACATGGGATGAAGAACATAAAGGATGGCGCGATGCATTCTTGACCTGCATGCCTCAGCCTGCTGCGTTTTTCATTCAGATATATATATTTGAAAGAAGACAGGAGCATTATTGCTCAATGACTATTTTGATATTTCACAACAAAGATTGTATTCTTTCATTACTGGAATGAAATTATTAGCATTGTAATTTGTCCTTGAGACAACAACCATTTTCTTAGTCCAATCAAAATGATCGTGATTTTAACGGTAAAAGACTGTAAAAATGCTACGGTGAAAAACAGTTAATTGGTTAACAGAAAGTTACCGCACTATATATGGTGAATGACTGTTATAGATCTAACATAACATTTAATGTAGTTTTACAGTTAAATACCGTTTAATTAACAGATTTTGGAAGCGAAAAAGAACAAGTAATAGTGTAATTTACAGTGAAAACCCGTAAATGGACATTCCAAGAATTCCCTGCGTGACACTTCACATTTGATGCATTTTAGTTGAAATAACTGTTGTTTCTTAGTTTTTTTTTCAAATGAGTTATGTGCATTAGTGTTTTATGTTACATCTAATGTTGTTAAATTAATGTTTTGTGCATTTTTTAAAATTTCAACCAATGATGGTGTCCAGTGTTTGTGTGAATGACACTGTGCACCTTCTATATATTAGTATTGTCCTCCTAAAAACTGCTTTTGATGAGCTTTGATTCATCATGTGACTCATCACCACTGTGTTTGGTGGTTGTCAGTATATATCAAAGGTATTTTTTTTTGTACAGTGTACACGTAATTATACAAATTTCACATCTGTACAAATTATAGACTTCTTTTTGCAGCTAATTGCACTTGAATGGTTTAAAATCACCTGTTTTTAAACCACAATGCTTAAAAACACATGCAAACGATAAGCTTTCCTGACTGCACAGGGGTGTGTTTCCCGTTCAATGACGTAACTCACTGCTTAACTACCATAGTACGATGCATCGTTGAAGAAATCAACTAGCTAGTCACGACTGTGTCCCGAAACCGTATTGTCGCAAATCTGTCGTTCAACCACGTTGGTTAATGATGCCACGCAGGTGGTGGAGTAATAACTGCTTTTTAATGCAAAATCAAATAAGTTTGAGATCGAATTCATGCTAGATTTTTTTGCTTTAAATTATGGACATGGCATCGGAGTTATTTTGCTTGATTTCCAGATTCAATCATAGTCTCATTCTTAAGTACTAGAGCACGTACACACATGCGCACTCTTTAAAAATGATGCTTTAAATCTCTTGACCAACCAAAAATGTAAATGACATGTATTCAAAATAAAGCTGGACACTGTGCGATTTTCGTCCGATTTCGAGCTGAATTCTGACTCGTGCGACTCTTTTTTGGGTCGGGCCGATTTTCAGCTTTATCGTGCGTCATTTGTCGTGAGGTGTTCGTGCAGTGTACAGGGGGAAACAAGAGGCGACAAACCTCTCCCGATCGGCAATCGGATGGTCGGATGAATTTCTGGCATTTCAGAAATTCTGGTCGCTCCTCATGAGGTTATTAAACAGCTGAAGCAGAGCTACGAACTGATTGCTTTATTTCTCATCACTGCGCCTGCGCGAAAGCAGAAGTTGAACCATTTCATCTTTAATGCAGCAAGAAATAAAACGAAAAGAGGGAGATCTTTAAGTTCTGTAGGCAGTTATCAAATAGCAGAAATTTAGCAAACTGTTGCTTGCCTCCAGTTCGTGTTGTAAAATGTATAATCTAAGTCGTTCAAACCACCGTGTTTAGCCTATCATTGCCTCTTTTATTCATTTAACTTTGAATATTAATTTATTTTGTTTTACTTTCACAAATTATTTTATTTACTATTATTTAATATTTACTTAATTTTATTATCATGGGAAAAATGTGAACCGTTGTACATCATTTGACAAAAGAAAAGAATGACAAAATGTCACGGCGCAATATAGATTTTTTTCTTTTCGTTTTAAATCATGAAGGCGAGTCAGTGGATATTACGCAAAAACGCAATGTGCGCGTGAGTCGGTGAAAGTAAAATCTGACGAGCTTTCGGTGCATATTCTCACAGAGACAAGATTCATCTTCTTTAAAATATGCTGATATGCCTATAACTGTCTTAATTTATATTCTTAATATTTCTCTTGTGGCCCATATTGTGAAAGAAAGTAGAAGAGAAGTATAGGCCCATTTCGTGTTAAACAAGTTGTTGTTGAAATAAAGCTGCTCTTACTTTCTGATAATATTATTGCAGTGTTATGACATATAGACTGATAATCATTTTAAATAGGCCTATAATTCCTTGTTGAACTGGGCAAAATGTATTTAAATAATAAATAAAGCTAATCTATCTATTCTTTTATTATGCAGAGTATCGGTTATGCATTGATGCGTTATAAAATTAGCGCGGGGCAATAAATGTAATATCAATTTAATAATAAAAGTAGGCCTACCCTAATAATAATGTTCATTTATTTACATAAATTGTAAATGCTAAATGCTCTTGATATCGATAGCTGATGCATTTGATAGGCTATCTCTCTATTATAGGTTTTTTCACGCATATTTCACTCGTACAGTGTGAGCAGACAAGTCGCGCTCGACGATCGGACCGCACAGTGTGAGCACATAAACCGTGAGCTTTGGCTTTACATCGCATGCGATCTACTCGTACAGTGTGAGTAGGTAACCTTGCTGAAATCGCACAGTGTATGCCCAGCTTAAAAAATATAGGTTGTACTAAATGTCAGCTTGCTTTTTTTGCTCAAGATAAGGATTTATTAAGTCCACATGCCATGCGGACAAGAAAATCTGCTTCTAACCACAAGTCGAGAGCTGCCGTTACAACCACACAAGTTTGCGATGCTGTTTGCGAATGGTCGTTGGAACTATGGTTTCGGGAAACACCGACTGGTTGAACTATGCTGATAACGGCGGAACTTGTGACCATAGTTGGTTAACGACACTTTTGGGAAACGCACCCCTGCCCAGCAACCTCCCATGAGCGTAACCGCATAAAGACGATAGTCCAAAATCTCTACCGGTTGAAAAATTTCTACCAGTTAATCGTGTCTATACCAGTTAATCGTGACCATAGTTGGCTAACGACACTTTTGGGAAATGCACCCCTGCACTAGACTGGGTAAACCCAGCCTGATTTGATTTCGGCCTGCAACTCAGTCTGGAAACCTGTACATTCATTTCTACTGCTTCTGTTACACTTTTGCGGGAACCAATCACAGACTGGCTTATCCACCTGGCGCGCTATTGGCGGGTTTAACACGATGACGGATAAAGAAGCGATGGGCCGTTGCCCATTGATCACGCCTCTTGTGGTCTGATTGGTTGAAGGACTATCCAATTGCGTACAGAGTCATTTAAATTATGCTCGTTTATCACGCCTCTTGTGCAGTAGAAAATACAGAGAAGACTCCCCAGACCAATGTTCAATCTTAAATTGAGCTTGGTCTGGTGATAGCCAGACAACCCCTGCACAGCAACCTCACATGAGAGTAACCGCTATAAAGACGATAGTCCAAAATCTCTACCAGTTGACAAATTTCTACCAGTTAATCGTGTCTACTGGTATATCGCCCACCCCTAGAAACCTGTGTGTGTCTGTCTGTGTGTGTGTGTGTGTGTGTGTGTGTGTGTCTCAGGTTAGAATATGCTCCTCTGTTTCAATTTGATAATGAATACCACTTAGCTTTAAGTATGTCTTGAAAAAAAATATTATTTAATTGAAGAGCAACTTCCAACTGCCTGCAGCTATGCTCCCTGACACTGTCCATGATGAAACATTATAACTGGCTGACGGAATCAATTTAGCTCTATTTATTTCATCAGAAATACCACTAAATGAGAGAGCGGCTAAGAGCAAGGCTGTTTGCGGCGAATTAAGTCATCTTAGCAGAAAAAAGAAAGAAAAAAGAAAAACAGGTAATTTACGGTAAGCGGACATAATTTTTTTTTCATACCATTAAAGGATTGATCAGAATGTGAATGAACACATTTATAAATGTTTTTGATTAATATTTGATGCTTTCTGAAGTGAAGTGACCTTACAGCATTTTATAAAGGACTTTCAAGTTCAAAGATAATAAGCGCTTAGCTGTCGGCAGGGTTTTTCAAATATATATATTTTCTCGCCTGTGTAGTTTTTTTTTTTCTTTTTTCAGGGACAAACATTTTACACTTTCCAAAAGAAAACAGTCGATAAGGGTTAACCTCAGTTACTTTATTGCAAAGTGAATAGGTGAACTCGGCCAACTTCAAAAACTAACTTCAAACACTTAAAAGAGCTCCTTCATATCAAACAAGAACTGTCAGTCGAGAGCTTCCTCAGTAGCTCTACCAACACAAGCAGCCGCCGCCACCCTTACCTGTCCTCCACCGACAAACTCAAGGTCTTCCGAGGAGGGAAACTTCCTTAGCTGATCACGCGCTGGATACATCTCCAAACCTTCTGTTCTGCTCCATAAGCGATTCCTCGGCTTGTCCAGCCATCACTGTTATAATCAGAGGCTGCCAGGCTGCGAGCCGAGGAGCCTGATCTCCAAGAACATTCTGTGTTGAAGCGTCATTAGCCTCTGCTCGACCTTCACCTCCCTCCTGAGCATGCTGAAAAAAAGAAACGTGAAGAAAAGGGTTGACGCGAGTGCTGAACTGACAGGTCTGGGTGTCCAAGACTTTCTCCTCAGGCAAGAGAGGAACCTCTTTGGTGGCCAACAGCACCAGAGATTAAATTGGTTGCTGTACTTGTTGAATAGAGTGTGGCATTAGCTCATTCTATGAGCTCTGACTGGGCTGAATGGCCCATTCACTGTAAATGGAACCATTAATGGGTCTGTCAGGTAAAGGAGAGAGCTCTCAAACAATTATCTGCAAACACTTGAGAGCTAGGTGGTCCGGTGTAATGAGAACGCCTGTGAGGTCGACGGAACTACCAAGGTGGTTCCATGTGATACTAATGCTAATGTTGAAATATAATATGCCAGTATTGTCATGAGCCTGGGACACAAACAGCAGCTCTTGCTTATGCTTTATTGCATTTTTATGATTCACTCAAGCTGAAAAAGTCTATTGCAGTGTTTGTTTTTCAATCATTTTCATTTCCTTCATCCAGTTGCAAAATGGAGCATGGCATTGAAAATAAAATTATGTGGGCTTGCCAGGGATGCACATGGGCTTGCTGGAGATTTATAACTGTATTTTATTCACGCTATATTTGAAAAAGTTGTTTTGAGCATAATTTTCATAACCATATGTTAGATCTATCAGCGCTCAACAATATGGATTTTCAGTAGTCACTGGCCCTAATACAGATCAATTATTATATATTATAAATAATTATATATTTTTATTCTGTAGCCGTGAATTTTTATATTTTATATATTTCTATTTTTCATCAAATGTTACTTTTTATTATTTTATTTTTGTATTCTGCAGACCCTGATCAGGGTCCAGAATGACATCATCAAGTATATACTTTAAATGTTAAATGTCTGTGGAGGAGCTCTGACCTCATATGTGGTACCATTTGAAAGCTTAGAATGTCTACTTTCTGGAGATATTTGAGAGATTTGTTTTACACAGAGTAACTTATTTACACTAAATTACTCTGGTACCAATTTCCACCTGGATTTGGCCTACCCAAATTGAAAAGTTTCCCATACCCACATACAGTGGTCTTAAAACTAAATTTTGGTGTAATTTTACAGGAAACACTTTGAATCACTTTTTGATTTTTTGGTTATAAATTCATTTTTGAAAGTTTATAACTCAGGCCTTGTGGGCTCTAGCACCCTGCAGATCGTTTTGTCTGTTTCCACTAGATTTCAGAAAAAAAGACATTTGTCTGTATCATGTTGTATGCAAGATTTATTCAAATTATTCATCTGAATGTAGAAATATGACCTTTTTTATGTAACCCCCCTCCCCCATACCCATATGTATGGTATAAATGCATTATCCCTGTGTAATTTTACAGAAAACCCTGAAATTTTATAAAACACTGCTGAAAGTGATAAATATCATAGTATATGTTGTGTGTGTGATATAAATAACAAATAAAATATAAAAAAACAGACAAATAAAATAGGCGCTTTTTTACTTTTTTTTGGTTATAAATTCATTTTTGAAAGTGTATATCTCAGGCCCTGTGTACTCTAGCACCCTGCAGACAGTTTTGTTTGTTTGTTTGTACAGCAAACACTGGTAAAAATAATTTAATGACACTGGGATATTGCATTTATACCACTGTATATGGGTATGGGGGTGTGGGGGTATGGGGTCGGCAGAAATTATATAAAAAAGGAAATATTCCTCCATTCAGAACCATTTGAATAAATCTTGCATACAACATGATACAGACAAAATTCTTTTTTCCAGTATTTTCTGGATCTAGTGGAAACAGCCCAAAAGGCAGGGTGCTAGAGCACACGGGGCCTGAGTAACCGTTTCAAAACTGAATTTATAACCAAAAAATCAAAAAGCACCTTGAGTAGGCCAAATCCAGGCGGAAATCCCCCAAAATGGTCCCAGAGCATAAGAGGTTAAAAAATATTTTTTTTTTTACAAAAAGAATACTCAACACAACAAAGCTGGAAATTATACAGCCATCACAAATCATAACATCATGTTTTGCTGGAAAATGGTTACATGATGCACAACATCACTAAACATATTCTTATAAAATGCCTTCGAGACCTTTATAGAGTAAAAAATCTATAGATTATCTTGGTGACAAATCAGATGAATTTGCAACATCAATGTAGAATACACACATATGACAGAAAACCAAATAATCAGGTTTGCAGACATAAAAAAATTCATTTGAAACATCAATGAATGCAAAATTCATCCCAAGGACAAGTGCCTGTTTCGTCGACTGCCATTAGCTGTTACACTGGTCCCAATCACTGGCATGAATTAAAGGAATCATTCGTCCAAACATGAAAATGTCATTGTTTACCTCATGTTGTTCCAAACCTGTATGGCTTTCCTTCTTCTGTTGTACATAAAAGAAGATATTTTGAGAAATTTTGTCCATACAATGAAAATGTTATAAAAACTGTTTGGATACCAACAGTATTCAAAATAGTCACACAGGTCTGGAACAACAAGGTGAGTAAATAATGGCATAATTTTAATTTGTGGGGGAATTAACCAAGTTGGTGGACTGAAAAAGGTTGAGAACTCCAGTTTTACATGATTACATAGACCACCGATCATGACTGAGAACAACAGGTCTTAAAGTCACCATGAAATCAAAACTGACAATTCTTCATTCTGATGGAATATTACAGTATTAATTCTAACTAATTTGATCCATGCACATCATTATTCTTTTTAATTCATGTGCTCTCATGATCTTTAATCAAAATGACTTCCCCCTCCCTCTTGCAGCAGCATCTCTTCTCTAATGATGTGTTTACTGGTGCAAGGGCAGGACAACCTGTCACTCCTGTCATGAGATCACAGCAATAGCAAACCATAAATGATCCAATCAATTCCCGATTGACAAAATCCAGTCGCGCCCTACATTTTTTTCTTGTTCGAGAAGCCGTTTCACTTGGATATACACTCACATAAAGGATTATTAGGAACACCTGTTCAATTTCTCATTAATGCAATTATCTAATCAACCAATCACATGGCAGTTGCTTCAATGCATTTAGGGGTGTGGTCCTGGTCAAGACAATCTCCTGAACTCCAAACTGAATGTCAGAATGGGAAAGAAAAGTGATTTAAGTAATTTTGTGTGTGGCATGGTTGTTGGTGCCAGACGTCTGAGTATTTCACAATCTGCTCAGTTACTGGGATTTTCATGCACAACCATTTCTAGGGTTTACAAAGAATGGTGTGAAAAGGGAAAAACATCCAGTATGCGGCAGTCCTGTGGATGAAAATGCCTTGTTGATGCTAGAGGTCAGAGGAGAATGGGCCGACTGATTCAAGCTGATAGAAGAACAACTTTGACTGAAATAACCACTCGTTACAACCGAGGTATGCAGCAAAGCATTTGTGAAGCCACAACACGCTCAACCTTGGGGCGGATGGGCTACAACAGCAGAAGACCCCACCGGGTACCACTCATCTCCACTACAAATAGGAAAAAGAGGCTACAATTTGCACGAGCTCACCAAAATTGGACAGTTGAAGACTACAAAAATGTTGCCTGGTCTGATGAGTCTCGATTTCTGTTTCAGATGGTACATTCAGATGGTCAGAGTCAGAATTTGGCGTAAACAGAATGAGAACATGGATCCATCATGCCTTGTTACCACTGTGCAGGCTGGTGGTGGTGGTGTAATGGTGTGGGGGATGTTTTCTTGGCACACTTTAGGCCCCTTAGTTCCAATTGGGTATCATTTAAATGCCACGGCCTACCTGAGCATTGTTTCTGACCATGTCCATCCCTTTTTGACCACCATGTACCCATCCTCTGATGGCTACTTCCAGCAGGATAATGCACCATGTCACAAAGCTCAAATGATTTCAAATTGGTTTCTTGAACATGACAATGAGTTCACTGTACTTAAAGATCTGGTGACCCACAGTCACCAGATCTCAACCCAATAGAGCATCTTTGGGATGTGGTGGAACGGGAGCTTCGTGCCCTGGATGTGCATCCCACAAATCTCCATCAACTGCAAGATGCTATCCTATCAATATGGGCCAACATTTCTAAAGAATGCTTTTAGCACCTTGTTGAATCAATGCCACGTAGAATTAAGGCAGTTCTGAAGGCGAAAGGGGGTCAAACACAGTATTAGTATGGTGTTCCTAATAATCCTTTAGGTGAGTATAAAGGCCTTCTGAAGAAAAGTAATGCTTTTTTTGTAAGAAAAATATCCAAATTTATAACGTTATAAACTAAAATAAATAGCTTACGACAGACGGTCTATGCAAGTCCACTTACGCCAAAAGAGTAACCCATGATGTGATGTATAACGTCGGATGTTGGAGTAGCGTAAGCTTTGGCGCTCTTGCGGTTCAAACAAATAGGGCTGGGCAACAAACTCAAGCTCCTCTTCTCTAATATCGAAATCCTCCGACATTTCTCTTTAAAAATTCTCGTTTTAGACTTTCATGACCGTGTTTTGCTTTGCTTTATCCTCAATACGTCATGCGTCAGGTCAGGGGTTACTCTTTTGCCGTAAATCGATGCGTACGACCGCCTGTCGGAAGCTATTTTAGTTTATAAAGTTTTAAACATGTATATTTTACTTACACAAATACATCGCTTCGCTTCAGAAGGCCTTTATTAACCCTCTGGAGCTGTGTGGAGCACTTTTATGATGGATGGATGCACTTTTTTGGACTTCAAATTCAAATCTCGTCCTCCATTCACTGCCATTATAAAGCTTGGAAGAGCCAGGAAATGTTTTAATGTAACTCCGATTGTATTCATCTGAAAGAAAATTATCATATACACCTAGGGTGACTTTAGGATGAGTAAATCATGGGGTAGTTTTCATTTTTGGGTGAACTATCCCTTTAAGCTGTGCAATGGGACAAGCCTGGACAGGCAGTATAGTTTTCTCACTAACCATATACTGCATGGACAGGCATGAAAAAGCAGGTGTTACCAGGGATTCCGCTGAAAATAGTTTCATTTCATCTGTTCTTTAGATCCCTAACCTCTGAAGGACTTGTACCACATGCCTTCCACCAGCAGCAGCAATAAATAAATAAAAACAACAACCAGTTGGATGCCAGTTATGTTGTAACTTTTATACAACCATATAATTCCTGAAGTACATGGGCAGGAAAATTCGGAAATTTTGAAAAGGGTGACATTCAAATATTTGTTAGCGAGAGGTACATTTTGATGTAGATAGACTGTGTATATGATCTTTTTGTCTGATGTAATATTGATGGAGTCAACTGTGCTTCAAATAATAACCCAGCGTAACGGGATCAAACCAGCATAGCGATAATATACATGAGACTCTATGTGGAAAATTTCCTCAGGGGGCATCAGAGATAGAGATGAAGATATCAGGTTTGACATAATGAGCTCCTGTGAGATTTCTATTTTTTTTTTTTTTGTATCTCTCTCTCTCTCCCTCTCTCGCGAGCGCTCTCAATAAAAACTAAAGAACACCTCAGAGGACTCGTGGAATACAAATTCTCCTCACTAAAGGATAAAGGGTTACATCACACAGCGGTAAGCAGGTGACAGTGCAAGCACACAGCATCTTGTAAACCTAATTGAAGTTTAGCTGGGATTCTCACTGAATACAAACAGATGCTTAATGTCAGCATGACACAGAAGTTGTGATAGTCTTTTATTCCCTATTGTAACATATAACCCACATGAAACAGCTTCTCGAACAAGAAAAAATGTTGGGCAGGTTTTGTTGGGAATTGATTGGATTGTTGTGATTTGCTAACACTTTACAATAAGGTTCATAAGTTAACATTAGTTAACTACATTAGTTAACATGAACTAATAATGAGCTGCACTTATAAAGCATTTATTTATCTTTGTTACTGTTAATTTCAACATTTACTAATACTTTATTAAAATCTTGTTAACATTAGTTAATGCACTGTGAACTAACATGAACAAACCATGAACAGCTGTATTTTTATGAACTAACATTAACAAAGATTAACTAATGCTGAACAGTTCATGGTTAGTTCGTGTTAACTAATGCATTAACTAATGTTAATGGGGTACTTCAGCTCTGGAAAGATGAATGTGTGTTTAAATTGGGTCATTTATGTAGTAGAAATGGGAAATTATTTTAGAAGTTGGTGCCTTCTAGACTGAGAAAAGCCAGAAAATGTATTTTTGGCTCATATGGATGAGAGACAACAACTCCCAGAATGCACTTGCTTCGCTGCCCTACGAGGCCACTCCCAGGCCACGCCTACCGGGTACACCACTTGTCCACCGTGGCACTACCCCACCGTCGTTTTGGTTTTTATAGTAATAAAATAATTTAGTTCAGTTAGGGAGCAGACACTGCAATAAAAAACTGAACGTGTCTGCTCAATACAGCACGAGCGGAATGAGGGTCGCCACACACACCAGCAGGATGAGAGTCAGATTTCATTCATCACGAGAGCAAGGAGCTGACAGACCAGATGATCGCGGAAGATTTGGTTTCAAAGCGAAATGCGCCTATTTAAGTGAGTCTGTCATTGTACCGTTTTGTTGTTGTGTTTTCATGAACCCTAAATTCAAGCAACCCGCCCCCGAATTGGCGCTAATTCTAAACCGAAACTAAAATGAGCGCGGCCAACCGGTATTCGTTCATGGTCGCATTATCTTTCATTAACGGCCTCACAGTCATTCACGGTGCGTGTCTAGTCTGGCGCGTTTTCAGTTCATGCCTATGGAGGCTTAACTATCATAGGAATTCATTGAAAACACTCGCTTTGCTCCGCACCGCTCCGTTATGAATGCCCGAGCAGAGCGGCCGTGCGCATTTACATTCTGTGAGTGAGATCCCTCCCCTATGGGCGGGTTGAAAACACGCGGAACAGCTCCTTCTACTGGCTGTAGTCTTTAGCCTCTGGCCAAAAAAGCCTCAGATAACGCAAAATGACGATATTTGCGCCATCAGAGGCTTTTTTCCAGACATAAAATACATAAATCTCTCATCTCAGGGGGATTTGAGGGGTGGAAGCACGATCATTCGGGTTTCTACTACCGGGTTTCTACTGATAGAGAGCTTAATGCTAAATCGCTGAAGTATTGTAGTAACTACAGTAACTAAATGATGTTTTATTAACAAGGTTTGGGAGAAGCACGTTCAGATAATTGACACAGGTGGAGAGCACTCAGCTAATCAACAATAGAGGTATATATACACGCAGCAGTCCTACCTCCGTTTGTTGACAGTTATCAGCAACCCTTCCACCACCCCTTCGCCACACCTTTTAACTCGAAAACCACTTACATATACGGGGGGTACTCTGGGTTCAGGCCTAATTCCGAGCTCGAAGCCCTCCCCCCGGACAGCACGCCAAATACACATTGAATTACTCTCTATAAATTATATGTAAGTGCAAACTCGTGAACACAACCTTATTGTAAAGTTTTACCGCTAGTATCAATAAATTATTTGATGTCAGTATTTATTTTATTTAATACTTCTGCCAATGACGTTATATTATCAAAACCAACATAACATAACACAACACAACACAAAACTGTTCAATTTAAAGGTGAAGTATGGGAATTGCGATGCAAGGCACTACAATTAAGCGTGCCACACACGCCCTGAAAAGTGAAGCCAAAGCGACTCAATCACCCCCAGGTGGTTGGTCCCAGTATAGCTCATAAACCCCACCCCTCCACGTATTCTAATGGGATGCAAGACAAATTAAACAATGAAATTACACTTCAAATACATTTTTTCCAAAGATGATTTCTGTCATTTTAGGTAGTTTTTTATCACGCTGATGTGAGTTCAAGTGTTCGTTCTTTAAATAAGTTTGGTTTTAGTTAGTTATTTGATGCTATAAAAACGGGGGTGTGACATTATGATTGACAGCTGAGATTGACAGCTTCTCTAAACAAAGTAGTCACTGGGGCACTAAAGGACATTTTTCAGGAACTTCGGGGGGAGATTGGAGCTTTAACTTTAATCTCTATATTTCCATAACTGTTTATATCACAAAAAGTTGTCGATTAGGCGGGTGTGAGGGCGGGACCTTGATATCGCGGCTCCACTTCGCGTTCACTACTGCGCAGACTCGAGACCCAAGATGTCAGAGCCATATTTGAACACTTGCGGCTTCACTTATATCAATGGAAGAGAGTGAAGGTGCGTCGTATATATCACAGTAAACACTGATGTTTTGTTTACCACTGAGAATTTCTGAAATAATTTGGATACCCAAATTCCCGAGATGGGCGTGCCATCAACTATAAACATGGTGGCTGGAAGGACTGCTGTGACGGGTATGATTTATTAGTTTTTTCCCCAAAACAGCTATATCATCTTGTCATTAATGTAGTGCATATTTACATTTACGAGTAATCATTTGAAGCATATTGTATATTTTATACACAGACCGAAATCTGGATAGCATCATAATGAAATGTTTATATGGTTGTCAGTGACACTACAATTTTACTACACTATAATTTTGGTTTTAATAAGATTTTCCTAATTAATAGGCAAGAATAATCATGTGTCCTCCATGACTCCTGTTCATTCCGACAACACAGCTCTTGAATGCAACAAGCTCGTAATCATGACTTCAGAAATGGGAAATAATATCACATTTCCGACAGCATGTGAAGCCAGCATAAGTTGCTACTTCTTTCCTTTCAATGTCAAAATGTGAATTATAACGTTTAATGCAATGTTGATCTAAGTTAGGAATAATAACAATTTTAATATGTATGTGGCAGACAACATTGTCAGTGAAGAACCAGATTAAAATGCTATATGAAAAATGTTAACCAAAACAAATGGGGAAAAAACAGAACATTTTTATTCTGCATCATTTCCAATGAAGCTGTAATTCTGTCAAATTATGCAAAGATAGTATTTCATCTATGCCATCTAAGCAATTACCCATAGCAAGACAAAGGACATTTTAGTCCAAAAATGTTTAAAATGTATTTCCACCACACATCATGTACATGACGTTCCGTAGAAATCACCAAAAATGACTTCTGTGATGCATGTATGAGAGTATCAAAAGTATGTTTTAAGAAAATGTTTTTCATAGTCCATATGTCAAAAGTGTCCATATTTGGACAAAAAAAACCACCCACATATTCATATTTACTGTACATGTACTCCCAAGGGGAATGTCACCAACAATCTCATATCGGTCTTCATTCCCTGAAGTATTTTCCATGCATCTCGAAACAAATCATTCTGCCGTCAGAATCGCCAGGTGTATTTCAAGTTCTGCTGCCAGGGGTCATATTGATGTCATTTCCTTTGATGATGTAAATCCACCTAGCTGAACCTTTGTTAGCAAACAGCTGTGATCAAACACAATGCTAATCAAGTGCTCATGACAGACGTAGTGTCATAAGTGCCTTGAGTAACGCAGCACACATTTGTGTCTCGCTGTGACTTTTCCACCCGCTGCTTTGGTTCCCTGACTGAAGCGTCCTCTCCCGCAGAGCAGAGAGGCCTGATGTGGCTTACACGTCCTCTCCGTTTCTTTTCTTTCTGCCTACCCTTGAGCCTGGGGAAAGTAATTTTCATGCTCTGCTGTCTCAATCCAACCCTACTTCACTTCGCTGTCACTGAGCAAGTAGAGCTCCTCCATCAGGGTCAGGGAGAAGAACATTGCAGTTGTTGCCTTGTTGCCTTGCATCGCCTGTCAATGACGTCACACTTGATTTACAGTTTTACTTTCATAAAAACCCCAACAACGCTTTAATATGAAGAGTTCGGTTGCAAAACGCGATAAACGCAATTTTTTGACATTTGGATTTTATTATTGGAAATCACTGTTTAGATGTAGCCTACCTTAATCTATGTGTGAATTGCTGCCATTAATACGATTTACAAATGTACATTTTAAGCCTACTGCAAAATGTATTATTTCACAAAATGCGATATCCGCCAGCCCAGTTTCTTAACAAAGTGCGATATAACGTTCAGGATGCTGCGCGAGCTCAGGATGTCACGCGAGGAGAGAGTCACCGCCGGTGAAGTGCTCCGAGTTTGCTCTGTGATTTAACGATAATATCAAAACAAAAAACATATTTTTAAAAAGAGGATTCAATAGGCTAACTAAAAAGCGTTTACCATTTAATTGTTTATACTGTAGGCGAGCTGTCAGTCACGTAGGCTACGTCACTGATCAACAGCTGTCTGTCAGTCAGAGAATCAAAGCTTCAGAGTCAAGCTAATGTTATGGATTTCGATGACGTATTGGAGCCGGTCATTCCAGCTGCTGTTGGGAGAAAGAGGAAGGCATCTAAAGAAAATCATCAAAGGGAGAAGACCAAACGGGCAAGGCATTCAGGGGAGGGAAAACATCCAAAGATTAATTGTGGTCATCGTGCGACTGCGAGTAATGTTGGTCTGTGTCATGCCGACAAACTGTCAGATGAAGATGTAGCCTTCAACTTCACAAAAATGTATAAAAACGCTACAAAAGTGGACCAGGATAACATTGGTTCACTAGCTTTTCTCAATGGTATTACAGTAGTAGAATATAGCCTAAGGTGGATATATAGCGTTTTGCTAAAAAAAAAAAATGTATGTTGTGTATGTTCTGGCCAAAACTAACTCGGAATCTTATTATTATTAATCAATCTTTGTATATACTATTCCATATATTTATGATGTATTGTTTTTTTAACCAATTTAAGATGTTTGACAATGTTAAGATAAATATTTTGCATTTTGGCATGGTTTTTGACCTATTTATGAACTATTTATGGACATAAAATTAAATAAAAAATATCCTGGATTTGAAGAATATTTTGTCCCTGGCCTTCACTGAGCTCAAATAATATTTTAATGTACAAAAATTTGTGAATGAACTTGACTGTTGATGTCTTAAATAATAATGTCAAATAACCAACATTTCTCAAAATGGATATATCTCGTTTTGCAACGAAAATCTTCATATATTAAGTTTTATGAGACATGTGAGCAACTGTTTGGATACATTCACCAACAGAAAACGAATCATTGTTGTACAGCTCAACATGGTTAGTTTTTTTTTTTTTTTGGAATCGCTTGATTTACCACGAGTACCATGTTTGTACCACGCCTCTGAGACAACACTATTTTGTGGCTAACATAACAATCAGAGATTTCACCATCATATAATATATTAAAAAAAATAAATGCATAATTTAGTCATCCTGTTTGTATTAATATGATATTCCAGCGCTATCTCACGACCAATTTTTACGTATTTGTACGAGGTGGCTAATTCGTACGAATTCGTATGACCTCATTCGAATTTATTAGTACGATTTGTCTATACAGCAGTGATGGGTAGGTTTTAGGGGCAGGGTTAGGTGTAGGTAATTAGTACGAAATCATATGAATTGAAAATCTTGTGTTTCAAAATTCGTACGAGTGAGGTCATACAAATTCGTACGAATTAGCCACCTCATAATATACGTACAAATTGCTGAGAGATCGGGTTGGATATTCTAATATCGATCTAGATTACTGCAAAGTGCAACAAGTCTCTCATAGCAGCCGCCGAGTGAACGCTAATAAAACATTAATACATTCACTCATTCATGAACATGATTTCTGACAAGTCCATCGGATTCCTTTCCATCGGCTGTGGAGGTGAAGAGTCAAGACTACAACTCCCATGATTCCATGCTCATTCCCTCCGTCATCAAGCTACGCCTTTGTTTTGAATAAGCGACCTCTAGTGGACAAACTTACATACTGTGCCTTTAAGCCTAGTCCTAGACTAAAATGCATGTTTTGCATTTTAGTTGTTTTAAAAAGTTGTATTAACAGAACGCAACTTAAAATATTTCAGTGCCATTGTTTTGTCTCAAGATGCACAACAGTAAGGTTTTTTTCTTTTTTATAAAAGCTACTTAACCATCATCCTTCCCTCGCGGGTCAAAATGACCTGAAGCCTTAAAATTATACTTTTTTGTTGTTGTCCAGAAATATTATTTCATTTAAATTCGATATTTTCTGTAGATTCTTTTGTGTTATTTTTTTATTCTATCTACCTTTAAATTACTAGATTTTATCAATAAATAATAAAAACATTTTCTGCACACTCTACACATTTTTTCAACTTAAATTCAAAATAATTTGCAGTTTCATGCATAACCCCTTTAATTCAGCTCAGAATATCTTGCATTGAGTGTCTTTGCCGACATCTTGTGAAAAAAATATAATATAACATTTGATTTGGGTAATTGGGTAATTGGGTTAGACTGGGTAAACCGAGCCTGATCTGCTGGCAATTTGATTTCGCCCTGCAACTCAGTCTGGAAACCTGTACATTAATTTCTACTGCTTCCTTTACACTTTTGCGGGAACCAATCACAGACTGGCTTATTCACCTGGCACGCTATTGGCGGGTTTAAGACGATGATGGATAGAGAAGCGATGGGTCGTTGCCCGTTGATCACGCCTCTTGTGGTCTGATTGGTTGAAGGACTATCCAATTGCGTACAGAGTCATTTAATTTATGCTCGTTTATCACGCCTCTTGTGCAGTAGAAAATACAGAGCAGACTCCCCAGACCAATGTTCAATCTTAAATTGAGCTTGATCTGGTGATAGCCAGACAATAATTGGGTAATTATTTGTGTAAAATTGGCAATGGGTAATTGCATAGATGGCAGATATATGCAGTATTTCATGACTCTTACCACTGATGGTCATATAGATCTATATGGAGCAAATGAGCTGTTCCGCTGGGTCCTAAAGTCAGTTCTCGAGTTCATCTCCTAAGTATGCATTAAGATGTGGACATTATAAAATAATTTTTGGTAAAGTTTTTCATTTCTAGTTTGAATTTTGGCAATTTTTTGGTTTTTATATGTGTACTGAAGCATTCCTTCACATTCCATGTATTCCAATAGGGGTCAAATTGACCCACGAGGGAAGGATTTGTTACTTTTTAAAATTTCAACCACAAATTATTCGAGTCCAGTTCATTTTTTTGTATGTACTCATGGTTCAAGTGCGACAAAAGTCATATAGGCTCTTGGACCACTCCGATGAACACTTCATTTTTAATTTTTTTGACCAGAGGGAAGGAAGAGGGTCAAATGTCCTGATTGAGGCCTAATTAATCTAAGCCCTGTCTGTGAAAACAGACCTTAGTGTTTTAGAAATAAGTCTTGTATGCTCACCAAGGCTGCATGTATGTGACTAAAAATACATCCGTTACCCTTTTTTATTTTTGAAGAGAAGAGCTGAGTTCAGATGCTCTGTGTACCTGAACTATGGTTCACTGGAGACTGCGATATGCTCTTGTTACCCATATCTCACCTTTTAATGTGCTGAGCTCAGTACTCAGAAACAGATGGGTAAAAGACTGCAACCTGTTCTCCCACTGCAGGGGAACCTTGACGATTTTATGACAACGCTAAATGAGAAAAAGGGCCTTGGACTCAATATAAACCCTCAGGTCAGGTTGGTGTTGAGCAGAGGCAGCGGGACATGACAAATCAGATCTCTGTTTTTCATGGCATGTGTATCAAGTTATTCAAGTCATGAAATGAGTTTTATAGCTAGAAAACCCATTAAGGATTAATGTAGATGCTAATTTAGCAAAAGGCCGCTTGAAGAATCTAGCAACAGGACATTGACATTGCTGGCGAACATCATTGAGTTTTAATGTCAAAGAGATCATTGAGATAATTCCCAACTTAGCAGCAAAATACCCAGATCAGCCTATTTTTGCAGTATCCCCCCTCCATCTGTTCAATTTATTTATCCTGCAACAGTTGTTGTCCTACAGCATTTAACTGAGACAGGCTCGTTTGGGCTATTTTGAAAAATGAATGTCTGCTGGGAGAAATTATTCCTGCAATAACACAAGCTAAACACTGTCACCACCCTGTGAGCCGTTCCTTCTGAATGCATCTGAGAAGCTTGATGTGTTTTCATCAGCAATATTTTTTCATTTGCAAAATTCCAACAACCCAGTCATCATTCTGTCTGATGATGTAGCGAGCATGATGCATCTTGACATAAGCAAGACGAGAACTTGTCTTTGTTTTTCGAACTGCTGTTCTGCCCATTTCATCACAGGCCATTTCAACCTCTCAAGGAAAGCGAAATTGTGTTTTCCACTGTGCAAATCAAACGAATAAGCTCTTTCTCTCATATGCCAGTCGAAACATGGATTTGAGTGACAGAGATTGCAGAGGATAAGGTTTCAGACCGCAAATTTTCGGGTAAAAACACTTTGAAAATCTGGCTTAGCATTGAAGCATGAAGAACTGGCTTTGGAGATGCATTTACTTTTCATGGAAAGTTTGAATCTCGCAAAGGACTAAGGACAAAGGTCTTCGGCCTTGGGACTAAACTTTCAGTTAAATGAGTATCGGTAAAACATAGTAAAGTGCAGTTTTTTTATAAATGATTTTTTTTTTACCATCAGAGGGGCCAGTTGCATAAACTAAGCCATTATGTTAAGACAGTGTCTTAAGATCTAGTATGAGCCACTAGCAGTAGCACTAACAGGCAAGTGGCATTCAGTCTTACTTTTCGTATCAAATTAGGCCAGTCTATGTTTTTATGTAACTGATTTTAAAAAATTATGAACAGTCTTAAAGAAAAAAATGTATGTCTAACTTGTAAGACTAGTCTTAACGGTTTATGCAACTGATTTCTCCTCCTGATAATAGTGTATCAATGATATATCAATAATATCAATGATAAGTGCACCATAGAGGTAAACCTTTGTGAAAAAGTGCAATAGATGAGCCTAATTTACTTAGAAAGAAGGCATATTTGCACTGGAAAAAATCAAAAAAGGTTTCGAAAAACCCCATGCAAAACTGTTTAGTGACTTCATCCCTGTTTGTTTTGCATAAGATGACAGATTATAGCTCCTGGTAACAGTGTTATCTGAGCCAGATGTTAGCACTCTCTCCATCACCAGTGCTCTGCAGGAAGACCATGTGCCTGTCTGCCTTTCTTGAGCAAGAGAAGAAGCAATCAAGATGTTCCCTCAATTGTAGCTTCCTACAGTTCCGTTGATACAGTTCCAATCAAGGAAAACCGTTCTCGTGGCAGTTTTTCAGTTTAATATAATGGCCTGTCAGTAATCAAGAACAAACTGATTAAAATGAATCCCAAATTTACATTTACAAGCATACATTTAGCATTTAATTTTTGACTTACTGTGAGTGAGTGAGTGAGTGAGTGAGTGAGTGAGTGAGTGAGTGAGTGAGTGAGTGAGTGAGTGAGTGAGTGAGTGAGTGAGTGAGTGAGTGAGTGAGTCAGTGAGTGAGTGAGTCATTGAGTGAGTGAGTGAGTGAGTGAGCGAGCATGCGTGCATGCGTGAGTGTGTCAATGAGTGAGTGAGTGAGTCAGTGAGTGAGTGAGTGAGTGAGTCAGTCAGTGAGTGAGAGAGTGAGTCATTGAGTGAGTGAGTGAGTCAGTGAGTGAGTGAGTGAGTGAGTGAGTGAGTCATTGAGTGAGTGAGTGAGTGAGTGAGTCAGTGAGTGAGTGAGTGAGTGAGTGAGTCAGTGAGTCAGTGAGTCAGTGAGTGAGTAAGTGAGTAAGTGAGTGAGTGAGCGAGCATGCGTGCGTGCGTGAGTGAGTCATTGAGTGAGTCAGTGAGTCATTGAGTGAGTGAGGCAGTGAGTGAGTGAGTCAGTGAGTGAGCGAGCTAGGTAGTGTGTGTGCGTGAGTCAGTGAGTGAGTGAGCAAGCATGAGTGAGTGAGTCAGTGAGTGAGTGAGTCAGTGAGTGAGCGAGCTAGGTAGTGTGTGTGTGAGTCAGTGAGTGAGTGAGCAAGCATGAGTGAGTGAGTCAGTGAGTGAGTCAGTGAGTCAGTGAGTGAGTGAGTGAGCATGCATGCGTGAGTGAGTGAGTGAGTCAGTGAATGAGTGAGCGAGTGAGTCAGTGAATGAGTGAGTGAGTGAGTTAGTGAGCGAGTGAGCGAGTGAGTGAGTGAGTGAGTCAGTGAGTGAGTGAGTTAGTGAGTGAGTCAGTAAGTGAGTGAGTGAGTCAGTGAGTGAGTGAGTGAGTGAGTCATTGAGTGAGTGAGTGAGTGAGTGAGTCAGTGAGTCAGTGAGTCAGTGAGTGAGTAAGTGAGTAAGTGAGTAAGTGAGTGAGTGAGCGAGCATGCGTGCGTGCGTGAGTGAGTCATTGAGTGAGTCAGTGAGTCATTGAGTGAGTGAGGCAGTGAGTGAGCGAGCATGCATGCGTGCGTGCGTGTGTGAGTGAGTCATTGAGTGAGTGAGTAAGTGAGTGAGTGAGTCAGTGAGTGAGTGAGTGAGTGAGTGAGTCAGTGAGTGAGCGAGCTAGGTAGTGTGTGTGCGTGAGTCAGTGAGTGAGTGAGCAAGCATGAGTGAGTGAGTCAGTGAGTGAGTGAGTCAGTGAGTGAGCGAGCTAGGTAGTGTGTGTGTGAGTCAGTGAGTGAGTGAGCAAGCATGAGTGAGTGAGTCAGTGAGTCAGTGAGTGAGTGAGCATGCATGCGTGAGTGAGTGAGTGAGTCAGTGAATGAGTGAGCGAGTGAGTCAGTGAATGAGTGAGTGAGTGAGTTAGTCAGCGAGTGAGCGAGTGAGTGAGTGAGTCAGTGAGTGAGTGAGTGAGTGAGTTAGTGAGTGAGTCAGTGAGTGAGTGAGTGAGTGAGTGAGTGAGTGAGTCAGTCAGTGAGTGAGTGAGTGAGTGAGTGAGTGAGTGAGTGAGTCATTGAGTGAGTGAGTGAGTGAGTGAGTGAGTGAGTGAGTGAGTGAGTGAGTGAGTGAGTGAGTGAGTAATCGAGCGAGCAAGAGTACGTGAGAGTGAGTGAGTGAGTGAGCGAGCGAGCGAGCGAGCGTAAGTGAGAGTGAGTGAGTGAGTGTGCGTGAGTGAGTGAGTGAGTGAGTGAGTGAGTCAGTGAGTGAGTCAGCAACTGAGTGAGTGAGTCAGCGACTGAGTGAGTGAGTCAGTGTGTGAGTGAGTCAGTGAGTGAGTGAGTCAGTGTGTGAGTGAGTCACTGAGTGAGTGAGTCAGTGTGTGAGTGAGTCACTGAGTGAGTGAGTCATAGACTTAGTTTACATTGAAGTCTCATAGCAGCCAATCACAGCAGTGGGCGGTTACACTGAAGTCTCACAGCAGCCAATCACAGCAGTGGGCGGTTACACTGAAGTCTCACAGCAGCCAATCACAGCAGTGGGCGGTTACACTGAAGTCTCACAGCAGCCAATCACAGCAGTGGGCAGTTACACTGAAGTCTCACAGCAGACACACGCCCCTTCATACAGAGTGTTTAAATCAAAGGCTAAAATCAGGAAAAATGCCTTTTATTAAATTACGACAATTTTTGATGTAAAAATCATACTAACATTAAGCTATAAGAGCACCATAGAAAATATTATAAAACAATAAAACAATGCTGTTCAAGACCCCTTTAAATGATATTAATATAGAAAAAAAGTTATTTTAAATTGTAATAATGTGTCATAATGTTACTGTTCGACTGAACTGATTTTACTATTTTGGTCAAACTGTGTGCATAAGAGACATATTTTAAACACATTTAAATATATTACCGACACCAAACGGTAGAACGGCAGTAATCCACAACAAACCTCCTTAGTGCTTAAATTAAATGTAATCAAATTAAGAGTAAAAGCAGAAATTACATTTGGTACATTTTGTAATAGTAATAGAAATGTACTATTTTTCTTAGAAAAAATGTGCCTGTGAATTTTTTTTATTTTTTTATGGTGCCTGCATTGTTTCTTGCAACAAAATGATACAATAATTCAAGTTCTTATCTCATATGTACTTTATGACCTCAGCCCAGCCAAGTGAAACCGCTTCTGCAACAACAACAACAACAACAAAAGGCATCTTTGTATTTGCATGTACAATCTGTACAAACTGACACAGTTGTGCATTTCATCAAACTGGCCGTGCAGCAAAACAGTTAGTCTGAAATGCCCAGTCACTGCTCTTAATCTGCAGATTTATATATTTGGCTCAAGTTTTTAGTTTTAAAACCTTTCCATGGTCTCTCCGTTGACCTTTGCATGGCAGACACCATCATTAGTGGCAGGCCTGTCCTCACCCAGACGCCGCTCGGCCACACGGAGAGCCTGCCTCACTGCCTCAGGTGCTAATGACATCACGGCTCTGCTGTCCAGTGAAAGGTCACAGATGATATGCATTTCACTGCAGCGCTTTCAGAGAATCCCTGGCCAAACACATTCTCACACCATACTCCCAGTCTCATTGCACACAGCACTGAAAGCCCAGGGACGGACTCTCAGAATACTCTTGCCGAAAATGTAAAATGACTGAATAAACAGAAAACGACCAGATTGTTCAGTATTTGTCATATACTTGTTTGATTTAAATTATGATGGGCTTAAGGAAGGCTGTATGGCTTTGTCATTTAAGTAAAATCAAGTAAATATATCATACCGAATATAATTAGATACACACAGGTAATCCTGAGTGCATGACTGAGAGTCTGACCCAGTTCTTACAGAGCATGAGCCACACAGTGTGCCGCCAGATGATCATGACTCCTTGGAGAAAGGATGAAAGAGAAAGTGACTGTTTACAAATCAGGCCAATCTTCAAGGATGATAAGTTAGGTAAGTTGGTCAGGTGAATTTGAAATAAATCAGGACAGACTTTGCTTCATTTGATGTGTTTAATGGTTTTCAACCTCAAACTTTCATACTCTTTCATCTCTGAAATTGTTTAAATGAATATTTGAATAGTCAATAGTTTGTTTTGACAGTTTTAATACTGAATGACAGACTATTTTCGTTTTCCTCTCTTTTTTTAAGGTCTGTCAACATTAGCGGGTTTAACACATTAAAAATATTTAACAATTTTTCTGACATCCTTTATAGCCTTACATTAAATGATCACGCTCTTATTCATGCAAATGCTTTTAAACCATTCAAGCGTGACCAGACAAACGAGAACGTGCTGTCTGTGAATGTCGTGTCTGTGTGACACACACACACACACACACGCCAGTATCTCGCGCGCATACAGCGTACCAGAATTGAGTACTCTTTTACACTTAAACAAACAATAACACACAGAATTATGCCAAAATTTCCATTTTGTCGAGTATTTGCACAAGAGCAGTCTTAAATGAGTTAAATAACATCTTAAATGTACTTAAAGAGTTGTGAGAAAATCAGATGTGCGTTAGATCCGCATCATGTTCGACAGCGGCAGATCTTAAAGTGACAGCAGCCTAATAAACCAGGCGCTGTGATTCTGTCACTAAAGGATTAGTTCGCTTCAAAATGAAAATTTCCTGATCATTTACTCACCCCATGGCCATCCAAGATGTTCATGTCTTTCTTTCTTCATTGTAAAAGAAATTCCGTTTTTTGAGGAAAACATTTCAGGATTTTTCTCCGTGTAATGGACTTCAATGGCAACCAGAAGGTCCAAATCAATGCAGTTTCAAAGGCTTCGAAGGGCTTCAGAGGGCTTCTCACGATCCCAGACGAGGAATAGGATATTATCTAGCGAAACCATCGGTCATTTTCTCAAAAAAACAAAAACAAAAATTATACTTTTTAACCTAAATTATGACGTTATTGCGCAATCCATGGTGTTTCGCAGATAAGCGCAAAATGAGCAATTTAGGTTAAAAAGTATATAAATGTTTATAATTTTTTTGGGAAATGACAGATGGTTTCGCTAGATAAGACCCCATTATTCAGCTGGGATCGTGCAGAGCCTTTGAAGCCCTTCGAACCCTTTGAAACTGCATTGATTTGGACCTTCAACCCATTGGTTGCCATAGAAGTGCAAAACTTGACTGAAGAAAGAGAAACATGAACATCTTGGATGAGATGGGTGAGTAAAATATCAGGAAATTTTCATTTTAAAGTGAACTAATCCTTTAATGTTAATCAAAGAACAAAATAACAGAGAAAATTGTAGCTTTAACAATTAAGGATTCATCTATATTTCATTTATAATTTATGCAGTTGAGAAAGGTGTTTGATTACTTCATTAAATTTTTAGGCCTTTATGTCTTACAGGTAGGAAAGCCACAAGTAAATATGACATTTATTATAATGGGTTTATGTGATGTTTAAGTTCACTTAAATTAAAAGGCCTAATAAATGTTGAAATTGATAGCTTTTAATTATACTGTAATGTTGAATGTCTGTCATTAATGTTTAAAAAGAAAATCTATTTCATAGAGACATCAGTGTCTGTATTAGTATCAGTGATACAGGCCTTTATTCATAAAAAAGATGGCATTCAACAAATATTTAAAATATACTGTCTTCAAGTTGTTTACTTACAAATTATTACAATAGAAAGATATTAAAAACAGATGTTTTTAATTGCGATTAATTACAGAAAAATGTGTGATTAATTAGTTAATTTTGTATTTGATCCTTGTAACAATTTAAGCTCATGCATTTACAAAATTTAGGCACTAAAAACGCAGTACTGCAACATAAATAAATGGACATTCTGCCTCTAACATGAACACACAAAGCATGCCCATTTGCCTGACAATTTCCTGAACACAAAGGTGGCAATTTGTCTGTCGGCGCTATTTTTAAAACCAGTCTCAAGAACGGTCCCACACCTTAAAAGTTGCCAAAGCACCAGCCTCCGCATTGTGAGTTGCTTGACAAGGTAATCAGTAGCCGGCTCAGCCGCAAATAAGCCTGACCGCACTCTGTTAATGCTGCCAGAGACATGTTCAAGGTTATTACTGCTGATACAGACCGCTCTCTGCTTTATTCAGCTCTGAGAGGTAAAGAAGGTATATGAGAGCTAGAAAGACTTTCGTAGTTTCATTCTCCTTCCCTCAGTTCTTCAGAGTAATCCATTGTCATCAAATAATAAAACAGGCAGGGACATTGGAATCAAACCTATAACGGTGGGATTTTCTGTTCTATCCTTTCAGTGGGTTCGCTGTGAAACTTGGAAATGTCAGCAGCACTTTTCTGAAATGTGTGTCATATAGGCAACATTTCAGCCTCAAAATATTGATCTCTTTATGTCGGTCAATCCATGTGCATGAAATAGGCGCCTTTCTGATAAGGAGCATTTGAAAGCATTTTTTTTTACTGTTAAAAAAAGTATTTTTTGCTCACCAAGGCTGCATTTATTTGATCAAAAATACATTATAAACTGCAATACTGTGAAATATTATTACAAATTAAAATAATTCTCTTCCATTTGAATATATTTTTAAATGTAATTTATTGTGATCAAAGCTGAATTAGAAAGAACAGACCTCTGCTTTAAAAAAAATACATTCTAGCTTAATCAGAGCCCGACGGCATCGCCCACGACGTCACACGGCACCTCCGATAAATATCTATATTATTTCATGAAACTTTTATCGATTTTCTTACCGTTTTTTCCAGCAGAAAGCTAACGAGCTAGCCATCACGGGGGTGTCTTTGGTGTCTTTGTAGCCTTTACAGAAGGTTTTATATCCAGCCTGGAACATGTGCATCTTTTTGGAGTTGTTCAGCAATAAATCAAAACGCTTACATCCAAGATATATCCACTTGATGTCCATAATTTATAAATTTTCCGTCATTTTTGCCGCTAGCGCGATGCTAGCTGCCATTTTGGATGAGGGTTTGACCAATGACAGGCTGATCCGTCATCCACGTTGGTGTGCGTCATTACGCATGAACCACAGCTCTTTTATTGTGAAGAGAGAGAGACGCACGGCTAGTGTTGAGGATAGAGAGAGAGAGACGCGCTGCAGTTTTTAGTAGTTTTGTGGAGAAAGTTTGAGGAAAAAGTTTGAGGAGAAAGTTTGAGGAGAAGTTCCTGATAGGAACTGTTTTGAGGCTTGGCACCAGTAAATATCCAAAATCCAAAGAGGCCAAAAGCGCCTGGACTTTTTTTGGAAAAATGTAAATAGTTTTGGTTCTGTATAAGTTATCATGTTTATTCCTGAGTTCCAGGACTCTAAAGACTTGAACAAACTGTTTTCCAGAGGAAATATGCTTAGCTTTTATTTATTTGTGTGTGTTTTCAATAAATATTTGAGTGATTCAATTTCCGTTTTATGTTTTTATTTGTCTTTATGGTCCCATAACTTATTTTACATTCAGGTGACATCAATGCAACACAAATATACTGACAGAGCAACTTGTCTTGAAAAAAAAGAGGTGTGTCAATTGTCTGTGCACAACAGGGTTGATGTTTTACAAGCTTTTTTAGTAAATAACACCAGGCGGAAAATTAATTGTAAAAATACCCTTAGGTCTTAAAGGGTTAATGTATTATTTTTCATCAACACTTGAATGTGGGTAAGCTTCATTTTTTACAAAAAAGCAACATTTTGAGCAAAAAGCTGAGAAAATCAGAATTCAGAGCGATGATCAAAACACTGATGATGGAGTAGATCAAGTCCATCAACACCTCTAATGCTTCAGTCCTGTAGCTCGTCCTGCGTCGACATTTCATTCAGTAACTTAATGCCTGGCTCACACTACAGGAGTTTTAGGCCGATTTATGCCCGATTTACCCCCTCCCGAGAATCTGAGAAAAATCTTGTCAAGGACCTCGATCGGTTCCGATGTTCGGCGCAGATTATCTGGTAATATGAGGCGTTCACAGATCGAATCTTGCACCTCCCGATCTGCTCGCAGACACATCGGGGCCGCCCCGATAATATCAAACATGTTTGATATCTAGGATTATAAATCGGGCGTAAAACTATGATTACGTCAGTACTTCCACAATAGCCAATGAGAGACAGGTCTACAAGGAGACGGGAGTGACGGAAGGTTTGAAGGAAGTTTTGAAAATGTCAACCACGAAAGCAGCTGTACGGGTCCGGTGGACAACGGAGATGGAAGAACGGATGGTGGAGATGTGGCAACAGTATGAGTGTCTATTTAATGTCTCCTCAAAAGAATACCACAACCGGAGCGACAAAGAGAAGAGCTGGGGAGAGATCGCTTCAGATTTGAACGTACGTTACCGGGTGAGTGTAAAAAGTTGCTAGCGCACTAGCTAGCAAATGTAAACATTAGATCTAGGTCAATTATCATCTACATTCAGGTCTAACAAAAGATGAATTGCACAGTTTGTTTGAATAATATTACTAATATTTTATTATATTAATTCAGTTGAATTTAGAGAGGAAACGCAGTGTATGTCAGTGTCAGTGTATATTTTCAGTGGAGGAGGTGAAAACAAGAGCAACAACATTACGGACACAAAACACCAAGCTTCTCAAACCTAAACCAAGTGGGAGTGGGGAGAAAGGGCTCACTCATAAGCTCCTGCCTCCTCAGGGTCCTGCAGAGCCTCAAAACTATTTCAGGTTGTTAGAAGATTTGGATGAATAGTTGCAGATAAAATATGCAGTACGATATACACAAAGTTCATCACACATGCACAAAACTTCATTAAAGGGATAGTTCACCCAAAAAAATGAATATTCTGTCATTACTTACTCACCCTCATGTTGTTCCAAACCTGTTTATGACAAAATATTCATTTTTGGGTGAACTATCCCTTTAACACCTGAAATGTATGACTATGGCATTTGAGGTTACTGTAAGAGATGTGTAGTTCAAATTGAAAGCTTTTGAAAGTTTTATGAATGAATGAATATTTTAAAATGTTGAGTTGGCAGTTTCATACTTTTGTATGTTGAAAATAATTGAATAAAGAACTGAAATGTGATCATGAATACTGTCTTTATTTTAATAATAGCAAATAGACATGCTGTGAGTTTAAATTATAATTTGTTTTGAAATAATTGCAATATTTAAATACCACAAAAATATAAATGATGTAATCTTCTAACTATGTACATTGCTGTGCTACACCTAGCTAACGCTTATATTTATTTTCTTTTGTTTTTATTGCTACAAAGAATAAGTATTAATACAGCAAGTTGCCGCGACACACTATCCATTTTGTTTACATGCGCCTCCCCGTGAGATCGGGTCACGTGAGGTGCTAAATCTGGCAAGATAATCTTAAGAATATCTTGTAGTGTGTGATGCGCCACTATTTTCAAATATTGTAGTGTGAGCATGTTTTAAGATTTGAGGGAAGAAAATCTGCAAAGATTCTCCTTAAGTGTGTGCTGCAACCAGATTTCAAAATCGGTTAGGATTTTAAAACTCCTGTAGTGTGAGCCAGGCATAAGGCAGTTTTGATTTATATGCGGTTTAATATTGATGATCACTTTATTTTACATATGTATATGATAATATATGATATTGCTTGTTTCTGCATCATCTTCGCATGTGTTTTGATCAGGATATTCAGTACTGTTTCAGAAGATGTGTCATAGCGCCGTCTAGCATATAACGGTGAAAACACGGAAAGCCGAAAATTTACGCCAATGGCAGGAAGCGTTAGAGTTAATAAATCTAAATCTTTTAACACATTATAATCAGAACACTGCATTGCTTTATGGCTGCTTTATAGCGGTTGCTAGGGTGATCTGGGTGGTTGCTAAGTAGTTGCTAGGTAGTTACCAGGGTGCTCTGGTTAACCCTTAAATGCATGACTATTTCGCCAAACATTTTTACATAGTCGGGTCTTTAGCGACCCGGATCTATATCTAACATGGACAGATCTATACCTGTCGCGATAATATATAAAACTCCTGATATTAGAACAACACAGAATAAAATAAAACATATTTTGTTACCTTTTGGAGCTTGTAAGGGTTCACACTTCATCAGTGTGTATCAGAGATTGCTACCTTGTGGAATAAAGGTGAATTGTAGTTGTTTTGTCATTATAGATTATTTTATTATTGTGCAGGGAAAAAAATATGTACAATCTTACACACCTCGGGTCGTTAGCGACCCTATACAATTTTGACAAAAAACTTGTGGAAAAACAGGCATTCAATTATAATTTTATTATTTTTTTCTTGTTTTATTGTTTAAAATGGATTGATTGAGGAATACTAAGGAGGTTGATGTCTAACTTTAAAAAATGAATGAGGAGGAGGGTAGTGAATGACGTCTCGGTTCGCTAAAGACCCGAGGTATGCATTTAAGGGTTAAAGGCACAATATGTAAGTTTTGCGGTTAGAGGTACTTTTTCAAAACAAAGGCGTAGCTTGATGATTTGTTGCACACTGCAGTGAGCTAGATCCATATTAGGCATGGTAAAACTGCAGTACTTGTGCCAGATTTAAAGAATAAGACTAACTGTGTTGAGCTGTATAACAATGATTCGTTTTCTGTCGATGAATGTATCCAAACTGTTGCTCACCTGTCTAATAAAACACATCATATATTAAAGCGTCTTTGGTGTTTCCATGGATTCTACAAAATAAATCGATTTTGAGGGTAACGCGGGTAGGATGTCATTGATAGGCCTGGTTAAAATTGCTTATTTATCTGGATTTAAACATTCTTGGAAACATTTGGGATACTGTAAGTACACAAATCAACATTTTTCCAATGGTTTTTGGATATTTTAATCCAAAAATCTTCCATATTTTGCCTTTAACACCATGGGCGTCACTAGTTGGTTGGTAGGGTGTTCTGGGTGGTTCCCAAGGAGTTGATAGGTGGTTTCCAATGAATATTTCCTTGATGAATTATAATGCCAACAGCAAAATATGTAATAACTAACATTTTTAAAACTTCAAGTATCATAAATTACGAGAACAAATATGTGAACTTAATCTTACTAATTACATATGTCTGTGGTTTCTCCTGGCCAGCAGGCACAATTGGCCAGTATGGCCTTTGAAAAAAGTCAAAATGTACCAATTAGGTACAAGCTAATTGCTCGATTTATATTAATGACCCAAGGCCTATCCTATTTTGAATGTGCCCTGAGCCATTAAATACAAGTGTATTTATAATTTCTCAATTATGTTTTAAATAAGACTTTGAACTAAAGATCTTTTCTGTAAAGATCCACCTAAAACGCCATCTACTTTAAGCAGAAGCCTTTGCTAACCGAGCAGTGATGGTCACCTAATTTATATTCGTGATCTAGGCTAATAAGGTTTCTAATGTGCCCCCAATCTCTTCAGATCCCTTGCATTCATGCATTATCTAAGTGAGGTATTTTGAGGCAAGTATGGCATATTTTAAAAACCCTCTTTTACTTCATTATGAAAATGATTGTGGAACAGTGTTTTCTCTTAAGAACATAATAGCCCTAAATGTTCCTAACAATTCAAACACAATGTCCAAACAGCCAGTGACCAGCTGCCTTCCTCTAATTGGTCCTTACCAAGAAGCCTCGAGAGGGGTCGCTCATAAGTCAACGAGCCACAAGGAGAAATTTGGTTTTTAATTGAGATTGAGATTGATATTTAATTGAGAATTACGGAGAGTTTAATGTATCTTCATATGTACTTATTGCATGGACGGAGCAAGAACATAATAGGCCTAAGAGTTTAAAATGCATATGCATAGCTCAGATGAAAGCTTGCCCTCTTTGGCTTGCTGTTAATGCTGTTAAACTGAATGTATGAAGCAAACTGTCATCTTAAATAACCGCAGTGTTAACAGCAGCACTGAAATAAGAATGTGCTGTTTATCTTTCATCAGACACGTGTAAAAGTTGCGCTCGTTACTATAGGAACAGAAGGCTCCCATCACTTTTTCTTTCAGAATTGTCATTGGACACTAGAAAAGTGAAAATGGTAGCATTTTATTTCAAGTCAAAATAAGATAAAAACAGTCATATCATGGAGAGGTGTGTTATAAAATGTTTGGTATAAATATAGTTATTAAGAATAATTGCCAGTAAAGAAACCATGAGCCAGAGAAAGAGAACAAAGAGAGATCTGTCTATCTGTCTACCACTCTCTGGTGATTCCAGATTTCTCCATCCTTTTAGGGGCGTTTTACACGACATCGTTTTCAACTAAAATCGGAAAAAATTTTTGGGCATTAATTTACACGACAACTGCACTTTGGGGGCCTTACAGCACAAACCTTTAAAAATGGGTTTCAAAGTGCAATTTCTTGAAAACGGTGACATCATGCACATTCATATTACGTGTTTTGTCTATAGGCGTAGTATTTCTTTACAAAGTGACATTGCCAACTACTGGCCTGGCAGCAGACTACAGTGTTTTAGTCGCTTTCACGGAACCATGTGAACGGGGATCGTTTTGACAACGTTGTCGCCTATTCGCAAAAAAACAAAACAGTTGGGTTGAAAATGGACTAACCCAGCAATTGGGTTGTTTTAACCCAGCATTTGGGTTGTTTAAACCCAGCGGTTGGGTTAAATGTTTGCTTAAAACAACCCAATCGCTGGGTTAAAACAACCCAATTGCTGGGTTAGTCCATTTTCAACCCAACTTGGGTTATATTTAACCCAGCATTTTTTAGAGTGTATACCATTAGTGTGCAAAAACCCCGCCTCTTTTTTCAATTGACCATAAGCTCCATATAATCAATAACCAATAGATAGAACCAAGTCTCTGCCAAACATTTTTTTTGTCTTTTTGATTATCCGTTTCACTCTAATGCACAATATGGAAGAAAAGATCTGTCACTTCTTAGATTCTAAAAATTCTTGGGTTATTTTCTTCAGTGTTTGGGTAGTTTTTGTGTTACCCAGCTCCTGGGTCAGATGTAACAACCCAGACAACAGAGACTAGATACAGTTGAATTACTTCTAAGTGTTTAATTTTTACTAATATGTGTTAAAAAAGCTTAAATGTATAGGCAATATGTATTATATATTATACACCGATCAGGCATAACATTATGACCCATTATGAGAGGTGAAGTGAATAACACTGATTATCTCTTCATCACGGCACCTGTTAGTGGGTGGGATATATTAGGCAGCAAGTGAACATTTTGTCCTCAAAGTTGATGTGTTAGAAGCAGGAAAAATGGGCATGCGTAAGGATTTGAGCGAGTTTGACAAGGGCCAAATTGTGATGGCTAGAGCTAGACGACTGGGTCAGAGCATCTCCAAAACTGCAGCTCTTGTGGGGTGTTCCCGGTCTGCAGGGGTCAGTCTCTATCAAAAGTGCTTCAAGGAAGGAATAGTGGTGAACCGGCGACAGGGTCATGGACGGCCATGGCTCATCGATAATTCATCGATTAATTATTGAATGAAGTTAAAAATTATGCTTGGTTAAATAACCCAATTTTCTGGGTAAAATTAACCCAACATGTGGGGTAACCCAAATTGAGTTGTTTCTAACCCAGAGTTTTTTAGAGTGTACGTTACATCATGACTTTAAGTTTTTCTGGAGGTACGTGCAGCTTTCCGATCGGTTTCTAGATGAGACTGTCAATGCAGATCGACATCTTCACATTAAAAGATAAAACTACAAAAATGTCTTTAATTTCTGATTGTTAGTCACACTTGAGGTACTAAGTATATGGAGCCTGAACACCCCATTTTGAAGAAGACTAAAATATACAGCGAGATATTTGAAGATAAAACTCTCACATCAGTTGCACAGATAATTGCAAAAAACGACCCCGTGCTGGAATCCCTTTCCTCGGGTATTACATTTAGTTAATTTTCCCAGGAATGGGAGAGCTGAAATTGAGTGTCTTTCAGACCCCCTGACTCACCACTGAATTTGTGGTGAAATGTCCAAATTAAACTTCAATGACCTTTATGGAACATGAAATACCATGGGTCTCATTATCGCCCAACATGACGAAAGAGACAGAGGGACTATCCACCAGAGGTCTCACCTCCCACTCCGTGCCAGCTCTATATCTAATTAAACATAATTCCTTTACCTCCGGCCCTGCTGGAATTACGCATTTGACACATTCTAACAGCACTATGCATAAACTACATGCACCGATGTGTGTGTTGATTACCTGGTAAAGAATTCAGTGCAATTTCAAACCGTCACACCAGGAAGGACGTGCATGTCTTACGATAAAAACCGCAGACGACCGAAATCAATCAACCTCATGAGACGGCAAACAAAAGCAATCCACCTTGATTACGAACACATTTACAGTTGAACCCGATGTCAGTTTCAAGTGACTTTCACATGACACGGCGAGGAGACGGAATAGTTGGCACTCACGAGCACAGCAGGTGCGAGACAAAAGGTATGAAAATGATGGCTTGTGGTCTACGTGATCAACCAAGCTTAGCGGTGGCAGAGCCCACAGCCATTCTCGCGATGTGATTGTAGCCAGGCATAAATATTCATTAAACACACATACAGGAGCGAACCGTCTTGATGAGGTCACGGTATTGCACCAAAAAGTGGAGTGTATCGCTGCTGTTAACAGCAGGGGGTGGAAGATTCTCTACAGAGTAAGAGTTTCTTCCATCTTTGATAGTATATGAGGACGGATATGATTTTTCTGGGCCACTGGCCAACAACAAGGCCCACTGGAACCCAAAGCTCTCAAGACAAGACAAATGCAGTTGGATGAAGCATGACTTCTGGACTATTATTATTAGTTAGGATTGAAGAGAGCAAATCTCATGGCAAAGTCACAAGAGAAGAGCCGGGATGAGAAATGCAGAGAGGTCGTGTTGGGATTCCTCCAGGAGGACGAATCGTCTCTCGCTCGGGTCCATGGGACTTTGAATACGAATGGCATTATTGTTACGTTATGGCCGTGAGATTAGCGGGCTTCGGTGTAATGGATTCCTGAGGCTGATTACTTTTCCATGTTCCCTCCATAATGTACATTATGAGGAAAGGAGTTTTAAATTAGTCGACATTGAGCTCATAATCTTGATATGAATAAAACATAACTGTCACAATATGTAAAGTAAAGGAAATGAAAAATTCATGCATTTAAGGACCTCTTCGGAAAAAATTAAAGGCCCTTGTCGGTCTTCTCTCCGACAGCGTGACTGTTACATTTCCATGTCCACTGAAGCTAGTAAATACCTTAACGGAGCACCGCCGCTCATTGTTACGGCTGCTAATTGCACAGTGACTTTTACATGACTTCTCACAAATGAGGATGAGACAGAAAGGCTGGGCTGTATGCGGCAAGATGCATTGTCTTCCCTTAAATGCCCCATTAGTCCCAAGCCAAAGGATTATGAGAAGGCTCATTAGCTGGCCTATTCCTCACGGTGACAAACTATCTCTTATGGGCATCTCTTGCCCTAACTCCAGGGAACACTCTGTGGTCAACAAGGATTTCTGCCGAAAGAGAAAACATGAGGTATTAATGTTTATTGCACCATATTACCTCACTGATTCGGCCGTGCAAAATGACTCATTTAGACAAAATAGCTCATTTTGTGCATAAAATGAATATTAGCTTCTGTAGTAATGTCAAAACTACGATCTATGGGAACATAGCTGGGTCAACGACCACATTTCACATTGTGCAAATCTATTAAATTGTTCAAAACAAAAAATTGACTTCTACATTGAACATTAATTTTGGTTATCAGGTTGAAACAATTGCCCTTCAACAATTTCACGAGTTCACACTTACAAATAAGTCAGATAGAATAAATGGTATGCATATTTGGCGTGCTGTCCGAAGAGAGGGCTCCGAGCTTGGCATTTGGCCCGAACCCAGAGTACTCCCCCCGTATTCCTGGCTGTGGTAGGAACAAGCCAAGAGTGAGGAGTCGGGGTGGTGGAGGGATGCTGAAAACTGTCGAGGAATGTCCACTGTGTGTATATATAGGCTTCCTCTCTTGCTGATAGGATCGATGTGGTAATTGCTGATGACGAAGTTGATTCTATGGATTATTTGAACGTGCTCCTCTCGAACTTTGTCAACGTGGTCCTGAAAAAAAGCATAGTAAATCTAAGTGAAACCATTGATACCAATGTATTTACGATCAACTTAGCTCACGATGCTTTTGAGAAATGTAGACCAGGGCCCGTATTTATCAAGCATCTGAGAATTACTCACAAGAACACAGCTAAGAATGGACTTAAGAGTAAATAAATTCTTGGCTCAAAGCTGTGCTTAAAAGTTAGTTATCAAGCATCTCAATCGTACTTTAAGTGAAGTGTAGGACTAAATCTTAAGTGTCAGTCTTAGAGTTGATTCACAACACTTTGCTGTGCCACAAACGGGATTTTGGATGATGTCATAGGCATGAACCAATCACAAAATAGATGTCCTTATTTAAGAATATTCTCAGATAAATTCCCATTGAATGGTGAAATTCCTAAGAGGAGTATACATTCAACACACATTTGACAATAAAGAATTTTCAAGACGATACATTATAATATACACATTTGAAATGAAAGATAAACATGTTTTCCACCATGTCTCAAAATTGTAACTGGTGTGCTGTTAACTGACCTGCCTTTATATAGCCTAGATTTTTTGATATAATCAGCCACTATGGATTCCAAAAGAAAACTGAACTGGTGGGAGGAAGAAGCGATCACTTGCTGAATTAGTCGAACAGCGGAATGTTATAAAAGGCAAGTTCAGCCCAACATTATCCAGCACTGACAAAGATGATGCCTGCTCTGTCCATAACGACACCATTTGATTAACTGCTCATTGTCAAACATTTAAAAAACATTCTTCTTCTTCTAAAAAGATTTGTGCACGTCTCTGTCTCCTCAGTGCCATCACAAGCCCCTAACGGCAACTCCTAACCACTTGAGAGCCCTCTCGAGCCGTCTTAAATAACTGGGAGAGTAAGAGTGATTCTTAGCTTTAAGAAATTTGATAACTTGCTTTTATACTTAAGTTTGAAAGTAGGAGTAAATTTAATTCTCAGCACTTAAGACTAAAATGGCACTTTGAGAAGCTTGATAAATACAGGCCCAGGTCAATAAGTCTCTTAAAAATACTGTATTATTCTTATTTGTCGCTGACCCTGCTATACGTTTGTTTCGTCTCTGAAATTCTCTAATTTTGTAATTGCGTAATCGACAAATTAAAAAATGTACTTTGCTGATTTTTTCTCTTTCCCCTGATGAAAAAAAAAATCCTTTCATGGGACACAGGGATATAACAGTAGTAGGCATTCAGAGCAGGATTAACTCTCAAATAGAATGCAGTTTCTACGTCACGCTAGCTTAAGAGCTTTTACAGGACATACGCAACAGTGATATGTGTTCCATGTCTGCATGCTTCTCAGCTTGACAGTAAACGTTCAAAGGCCAAATGACAAACAGAACCGGAAGAAAATGGAAAACCTCTTTCCTTTGGCATTGAAGATGAAAATTAAACAGCGTATTGTTTATTAGAGCACCCGCAATGTCATATTTATAATTGGGAGAGTCTTGATGTTTTACAGTGCATTGGCATTTATGAAGTGAAAAATTGCCTCATGTATAGGCAGACCATAAATATACATTTTTAAAAGCTTTTTTTTTCAAGCTTTTTATGGTTGTCTGAGCTCATTTCACATTGTGTTGTGGCTAGACGCGATGTAGTCTTTCAACTCGTCCAGCTGCAATGACAGATTCACTTCTCTTGAGAGACTTGTCCTCCCATTTGACATTGCACTTTGTCAATTCAAAGGAAGACAATAAGCAATCTCTGCAAAGTAATTTTCTCCTTCACCAACACTTCATTTTTTCCTAAGAGGTCCAAGGTGTCACATGCTGCACAAGAAAAGTGGACAAAATGCACAAAACAAGTAAGATGGTCAAAAATGAAAGGGAGGTAACTGAATGTGCAGCTTTTCTGGGGCAGTCCTGTAATCCCAGCCTCATCAGCTGTGAGCATTGATCGCTGCCTATGAGAGAATACAGGTAAAATCAATCATAGCGCTCAGGGTAAAAGAGCATAGATGCACCAGATCATCCACTCATCAATAAAGAAACGCTCAGATCAATGGTCTGGCCCAAACCCTTAGCGGAGTTCACAGCTAAAGTTGGGCCAGTCCTGCTTTGACCTTGGATGTGTTATTGCAAAAGAGCATATGTCAAATCAGCCATGAAGTGGCTTTTTTAATTGTGACAACAGTCAACGCCCTTTTTTGGTGGCTTTGATGACAAAAAGAAAATTTTCTACACAGGAATTTTTAAAAAAAACTTAAAGAGTACATTGAAACGTATTGGTAATAATGGTCACACTTATGAGGAACACATTCACTATTAACAACGACTTTTGCCTCAATAAACTCCTAATTTACTGCTTATTAATAGTTAGTAAGTTAGTTTTTGTAGCATTTAAGGTTAGGTATTGGGTAGGATTAAGGGATGTAGAATAAAGTCATGAAGAATAAGGCATTAATATGTGCTTTATAAGTACTAATAAACAGCCAATATCCTAGTAATATGCATGCTAATAAGCAACTTGTTAATAGAGAGAATTGAACCCTAAAATAAAGTGTTAGCATAATAATAATAATTTTGATTCAAAAGTTTAAAAAAAAGGCAATGCCAATATTTTATCAAAAAAAAAAAAAAGATTGATTCATAGACATTGATTAGGAGTATCAAAACAATATATTTTCTCATAGTTACAGATTTGATTTAGTCACTCAGTTCAGGTGTGTGTGTTTATTCATCATTGTTTTCAGTTTTATAAGTTATTGCATGTTCTCCTTGTCTTTGTCGGGTCTCGTTTAAGTATGGTTGTGTTTGCTTGCTGTTCTTCGTGTGGATTTATCCTGTGTATATTTTTAAATACTGTTTGAACTCTTTATCTTCATCTTCTTGCGTGTTTATGCAGCATAACCGTGACAGAAGACCGGACCCAGAAGTGATTAACTCACTGATATCCGTTTAGATATATATTTCTCCCGTCTCATGTTTTTGGGAATTTTGGGGGTTTTTCCCCCTCATCATGGATTCTCCCTGCCTTGAGCAGGCACATATCGAAGACTTCCTCGAACTTCCCCATTAGTCGAACTTCCACGGCAAAGGCTGAGTTGTCTGGGGAGGGTCCTCAAGGGAGCTTCATCAACTATGTGGAGTGGGTGCTAGTATTCTGTGGTTCATCGCTGACCGTCGGACTAGATGACGACAATGCCAGCCCCACTCCCAATCCAGTGCCTAGCCAGATACCATCCCACTGTGAGGGGCTGCAGTACAAGCCCCCCGTAGATAACGGGTCCTCCTCCGCTGCAATCTGTTAGTCAGCGCCAACGGGAGCGACCGAGCTGAACATCACCTCGGAGCCGGAGCTGCGTGTGTCAGACCAGGTGTGCGAGCCAACTGCACCATCCATCGCTGTGGGAGTCCTCGTGGAATACGAGAGTATGGAAGTGAGTACCCCCAACCCTCCCACCACTGAGAGTGTGAATCTACTGGACTTAATGAACATTTGTTTTGCTTTTGGAGAAGAGGATTCCCTACCTCCTTTGATTCTGCCTGAGTCTGAATCGTCTTTATCAGACCTGTTGGCCCCTCCCAGCCTCCCTCTCCCACCTTCTCTCCAAACTGCTACAATGGATTTAATGTGTTCTGTCAGTCCCTGTGTTTCTCTTTAGTCTCCTCTCCAGTCCTCGTCATTCCTGCAACCCAGTCGTTGTCTCCCATCAGCTCCACAGTACCACCTCAACCTCCTCTCAGTGGCGTGACTACACCTCAGGACTGCTGGGAGCCACTTCCTCCAGGGCATGAGGTGCCCGTGGTGCCGCCTCCAGCTTTAAATCATGCTGTTCCACCTCGACCCGTCACCCTGGCTTCGGCACCTGTGCTCCTTCCTCCCTCGATTTCAGCAGTGACCATCGGACATTTGGCCTCGCCATACTCCCTCGGACCATCGGCTCCACCTGGGTCGGACATCGCACCGCCTTCGCCATGGACCGGCGGGCTCCATCAAGCTCCGTCCTTCCTCCGGCTCTACCACCACCCTCGGTCACTCCAGCTCTGCATAATCCCTGCTTCTATCTTGAGGAGTCGTCGCTGCGACTCTGAAAAGGCCTCCAAGGTCTTCGACGGCTCATCACAACGTCTGCTCTACGTCTGCGTGCTGGACTCATTCTCCAACGTCACTGTCACCTCTGCTTGTCCCCAAGGGGGTGTCGGGACTCTCTCCACCATGGCTCCCGATGCTGCCATGGATCGCAGTTTACGGTGTGGCCTGGATTGCCTCCCATTTGTCCCTGCTCAAGGCGATTCCCTGGATCACACCACCTGCACCACCCTGGACTTTCCGTTTAATCCCTCTCCTCCATTCATCTACCGGCATGAGGTCATGCCTTTCCAGGAGGGGGCGTAATGTCACAAGTCACCTCAGTTTGGAGTTTGTTTTCGTTTGCACTGTATTTCCCTGCCTTGTTTGTAGTCATAGTTACAGATTTGATTTCTTCACTCAGTTTAGGTGTGTGTGTTTAAAGCAACACTATGTAACTTTTCCGTCCACTAGAGGTCGTCTGTTCAAAACAAAGGCGTAGTGTGATGACGCCACGTTTGAGCGCAGAATTTTGGGACATGTGGTCTTCACCTCACAGCCGGTGGAAAAGAGTCATGATAGGACTCGGGCAGAAGTCATGTTCATGGTTGCGATTATTAACATTACTGTAGTATGAAGCAGAGCAGGACAGAGTGTTGTGGAGCTGAGCAAGGCCGCATGAGCGATTGAAGAGCGGGACTGTTATTATGGCATAGTCGCCGGCGGAACTTTTATAATGACACGGTCGCTGGCGCCACTTCCTCTTTGACCTCCAGTCATGAATATGAGGTAACGCAACTCTGTTTATCATATTAGATATATCTGAGTGTGTTGAAAAGGAAGTTATGACGTTCGCTCGGCGGCTGCTATGACACTAGTTCACACTGCAGTTAGAGTACAGTGTTTCTGCTAAATAAAACCAGAAACCGATGGTAACAGATATGACGCAATTGACAGGCGACTCCCTCAAACGCAGACATCACCGCAAAAAAAAAAAAAAAAAATTGGCCTGCACATGTGTGCACGTTGTGTCTAATTCCATGGATTAATTGATTCTAATGACATGGATTGTGACTAATGACATGTGTGTCTTATATGGATTCAAGGTTTTCTAAACAAAACTTCATCAAAAGATGGAGCAAATACGACCTTTCGTGAGTTGGGGAGCGCAATGTTCCATTATAACATTCAATTTGTATTGACTATTAGGCCTATATGCGAGAGTAGCCTACCTGTGTAATGTCTTGTAGTCTATAATTTGAATTTCATTTTACTAAAGCAAAAAATACAGGCGCATAAGCAGGACCTCAGTTTTTAATTGCACATGCTTAACACAATTCTCTCACGTGGTTGTGCAGCCTACAATAGCGGGTAGGTAGATAGAAGTCATGAAAGCAGAAAAAGAACGCACCGCCCGGGCCATGGGTTTGTGTCGAACACTGGTGACCGATTTCTCCCATAGCTGGCAAAAAAAAACAACGGCTTCAGAAAGAACAAACTGAGCTGGACCTGCCTCAGCACTCCTTAGAAGGCTACTGGTAAGTTTTAACTCTCTTCCAACTCTGTTTGGGAAAGATTGACTACACATTATCTGGGCATGCGAAATTTCATTCAATATAATCAATAAATAATCTATTGTAGGCAATTAAGTATAAGTAGGCTATGTGCCTTGAACCACTGAGACAAAAGCGCACACCACACGAGATATGTAAATTAATATAAATATGTAAATGTTATAAAAATATAAAAAATAAATATAAATAATATTCTTATTAGGCTATATATTAAATTATATAAAAAAGTAGCATAATATACAATCATGGTAGTGTGAGCAGCGAGTGATGACACTTTGTTAAATTAAATAGCCGTGAGCCTTCATTAACCACTGAGACAAAAGCGCACACGAGATGTAAATTGAAAATAATAGCCTGAATATGTAAAAATATGTAATATAAAAATATAAATACTATAAATATAAATAATGTATTATATAATATGCGCTGGTGTGCGCGAAAGTCGTTAGTTTGAGTGATTGTTTGATGACGACGACTGTAATCTGAAAGTAAAAATATGGGAAATAAATTAACATGAACAAATAAATATATATTACTGATCAATACCGATAAATAAAAATGTGTTTGTTTGTCTTTGTTTATGTTGTTCCATCTTCAGATCTCTCAGTCGTGATCTGATCTGCTCTCTCAGCAAAAAATATGAAGGCTGGGATGTAAACCATAGCCTAGTCCAGTGTTTCCCAACCGGGGTGGTGATGAGAGTAGGGGTGCCGTGTAAAAGTCCTTCAAATATATAAATTTTTTTTTTCACATTTTTCAAATAATTATCTCTTTGTAAACTTTGTTCAATGCATGCGAGTGCTGCCGTATGTTCGAATATGACCAGTAATTTTCCCCGTCATCACCCGGGTGTAGTAGTGCCAGAAGAAGTGAATGAGAAGACTCGCGCGCTGTGAGAAAATGTGTCTCTGTGCACTCATCCGAAAGCGCGCACAAGTCTCACAGCGCGCAAATTTTGAGTTCTCTTTCAAGTCTTGTTCTTGAACGGACAAACTCACACAAAAAGTATGTCAACATGTCCATCTTGATGAGTATTCTAGCAGACATAGTTTGTATATGCCTTAAGTAAACTTTATACAGTCGAGAAAGACGACGCATATCCATGCTTTAGGTCTTAAAGGGGCATTAGCCTTTACTGCTGTCTGTTTAATGTCAAACAACAAAAGACAAGGACATCACTTATGCGCTTGATTGAATAGCTTTTGTAAGTTTAATAGGATTAATCTTTAATTTATACACTCAAATATGCAATGCTATTTTACATTCGATCAATTTCTGTATCTGAAAACTAATGTTAGACATACTTGAAAAACCTGAAAAGCATAGTTCATTTTATTAGTATCTTTACTCAATAGTGTTTATTTGTGCTGCTGCTTGTATTTAAATTATTTGTTCTTATTAGTTTTTTTTATTTTTTATTTGACATTAGTCCCTTTTTTCCCTGAACATAGCAAATACTGAACCGTACCGAAACCGTGAACCTAAAACCGTGATACAAACCGAACCGTGAGCAATCTGTACCGTTACACCCCTAGCGTAACGTATGATAGGGGGTGCCACAAAATGGAGAACATTTTCAAAGGGTGCCATGACCGAAAAAAGGTTGGGAAACACCGGCCTAGTCTATATTTCGTTTTGACAGCACATTTTTTCAGTATCATTCCATTTCTGTTCTAATTGTTCCCGTTCAAAACGTGAAAACATAAATGCAAAATAAACATGTTCCTTATTATGTTCAATTGCTTGGGCTGGTGTGTGCGTGTGCGGCTGTGCGCGAAAATCGAGCGGGAGCCGTTTAAATCGGGAATTTCTTGCTTTTCAACCTCGGTAAGAAAAAATCCATACCGTCCCAGCCCTAATTCTAAGTACTCAACTGAACAAAATATATAACACTGGCCTAGTGGTTTTTGGATATTTTACTGCAAAAATCTTACATAGTTCACCTTTAATCATCATTGTTTTCAGTTGTATAAATTCTTGTGTGTTCCCCTTGTCTTTGTTGGGATTTGTTTACATATGGTTGTGTTTGCTTGCTGATCTACATGTGGAAATACTGTTTGAACCCTTTATCTTCATCTTCGACATGTTTATGCAGCATAACCATGACACTGAATGCAACGGCTTTTGAATGAGAAAAATGTAGGGCGGGATTTGACTTCGTCCTTCAGGAATTGATTGGATCGTAGGAAGTTAGGCATTGCTAACTAAATGGAGGCAGATCTGAATGCTATTTTGCAGTCAGCTGTGGAGGATATTTAGTTTATACATACTGAATGGACTTATAGGGATGCTGTGATAGGCGTTGTATTACTATAGGTGGACGTGGATCAGCTGAGGGTCAGATGATGAAAGCTTGACTGACGTGACCTACCAACGCTTGATTTTGTTTTAGCAGACTGGATGACATAGTTCTGATACAATTTTATGACGATAATAATGGTCACAACCTTTTAGCTCATTGTACCTCTGCTCACGATTTCATTTAAATCCAAATGCAAGCTCACTTTCATTCATTTGACTGCTGCATTGCACCCTTTTAACTACTCTCCTTGTTCAGGTAAATATGTTGATAAGATTTCATTTCATTTTATGAAAGTGATTTTTAAATGAATGCTTTTAAACCTCTCATTTTAGCAGTATCCATGACCGGTTTAAGAAAAGGACAGAAAATGGCTGCCACTACCGCCGGGGTCACTTACTCATTCCTCCATAATCACAAAGGGTTACGCTTGTATTATCTGCTAGTATTATTCCAGCGCTCTCGCAAAGCGTTCACAGCCTTGCTCGGTGTCACTAAAATGAGAGATATGCTGTGCACACTGGCTACAAAAAAATATGAGAATTATCCTTGATATGAATAAACCAGGCAGCCAATTAATTACAGTGATTAAAGCACTGACTAACTAGATTGAAGTTAAGAAGATTGAGGTCAAACAGTGTTAATTTATTTTACCGAATCCTCATTTCTGACTTTTCATACACAAATTATCAAAGGTTTCCCGCTGTGCGCAAAGTGATTAATTCCACGACATAATTGTTATGCGCCTGTTTAGGAAAAGACGGACAATGAATTATACGTTTCTCCTCCGTTCACACACACACCTTTTCATAGCGATTTCTAATTCATCTGTGCCAAATTAACGACTGAAAATATGATGCCCTAAAGGTCTTTTGAGCAGCAGATATGAGAAATAAAAAATTGAAAAGAGGAGTGACAAACCCTAAATGATGAAATGGATGACAAGTCAGCCCACAAGTGAGAAGATAAACAGCTTGTGATGTTCTTAATTGTGGAATATCATACTCGTTTAGCCAGTGCCACATCACAGCGAGATGAAACAGGACAAACCCACAAGGCCAATTATAAAATGGCATGCTGGTTCATCCCTTTTTTGTCTTTAGAAGTTCATCCCATAAGCTTCATTATCACAACGCTGTTGTTACTGAGAGTTTGGGAGTGTGAAAATCCTCCGTACTTAGCCAGCACTGATACTCTGAGTGAACTCGACCACATTAATACAGGATTACTGCAGAGAGGCCGTGTTCGCTAGATGGGGAATGAGAAAGAATTCCTGAGGAGTGATGGTATCGTCAGCGCCCACTTTTTTGTAATTGCAGCTATATTTTCTTATGCTCTTTCAGTGCGGTGCCAAGCGGCTCGGCCCAGACGCCCTGGGAGCCGTCGGGAGAGGCTCGATGCAAATAGATGGTGCCACATGCCACCGCCGCATTAAACTTTTAGCATCTCGGCAAAACTTTATTGTCTTCCAGCCAACGTCTGTTTTAGAGTTTTGAGAGGACTGAAAGTTGAGGAGTCGAACATTACTTTCGCTTGTCTCTCTCCTGTGTGAAAATCAGAGCGGTGCTGTTAATCTCCTCTCAGACTCGCCCTCTTGCATTCTGATATTCCCTCTCCGTTAATTGGCAGAAAATAAGCAGCGCAGACTGTGAATTGTAAATCATTTCCTGATGTAATCACGCTATCAGTAAGATGAATCTCAGACTTTAGAGACCGCACAGCTGAGGTAGTCCATGCGTCTCGTAATGTTCTGCCAATAATGACTATGGTACAGGAGGAACTAATTATATTACGCATTACTCAATGGCCAGGATAAATAGAAGCCGAATAAATGGATCTATAGGGCAATTTTCCACCGTCATAAAGATACTTTACAATTCAAATGAATAGCTTAGCTCATCCTAAATGTCTTTCTGAAGCAATAATGAGGGCTGACTACTAATTCTTTTTTTCCCCAACTGAATTTATGAAGGATTATGCATGGGAGACATAGCCATTCTTCATTGTGTTTGGTTTGTAATTATCCTAATTTTGTTTGCTGGGTCACATTCTCTTCGTCCTCATTCAGTTGCATTATGGCTTTTATAAACAAGTCATGATGAGGTCTGTTGTTTTTTCCCCCGCAAACAATCAACAGAACAAATGTCCTCAGATTATCTCGTCACTTCATTTGCATTTAATGGCCCTTCAGTTAACTAGCTTCAATGAGAATGTGTACTGTATGCCAATCAATTTATTTGACAGCTACAAAGGTCTATTTTGACAGTCCGGTGTGCTACTTGAAACAACACAAATTAAAAACACTTGACCTCGAGATGTGCTCCTTCCTCCTTCATTAAAGGAGCAGCGTATGCACCAAAATGAAAACTCATGAAGATTTTTTTTTTCAATGCAATGACAGTTCAGAGTGATCATTGATGTTAAGGGTCACATTCACTAACAGCAGAAGACATGATTAACTCTTTCCCCGCCAAAAATGGATTTTTCCATTATTTGTGAGAAAACGCTTCCCCGCCAAACACAGAATTTTCCGGGTTTCTGTGTTTTCACTGTTATACGCTAGGGGGCGATATTACATCTTCTGAATGAGTACAGAATCTCCTGATCAAAACACAGGAAAAAGAAGACGCAAGAAAACAAGCGATCGTATGTAAGCAGGTGCATATGTAAAATAACGTGATCATCAACATTAAACAGCATATCAAAACAGTCTAATGTTACTGAATGAAATGTGGACCCAGGACGAGCTACAGGACTGAAGCATTAGAGGTGTGTATGGACTCAATCCATCTGTGATTTTCTCAGCTTTTCGTTCAAAATGTTGCTTCTTTTTTTTTACTTAGGCCTACCCATATTTCAGTGTTGATAAAAAAGGAATGCATGAAGCTAGAATAAAAGTTTTTTTTGTCAGTTTTTTTTTAACCTTAAATGCATACCTCGGGTCTTTAGCGACCCGAGACGTCATTCACTACCCTCCTCCTCATTCATTTTAGACATTCATTAGACATTAACCTCCTTAGTATTCCTCAATCAATCCATTTTAAACAATATAAGAAGAAAAAAATAATACAATTATAATTGAATGCCTGTTTTTCCACTAGTTTTTTTGTCAAAATTGTATAGGGTCGCTAACGACCCGAGGTGTGTAAGATTGTACTTTTTTTACTGCACAATAATAAATTAATCTATGATGAGGAAATAGATGCAATTCAGCCTTTTTCCACAAGGTGGCAATGTCTGATACACAATGATGAAGTGACGTTTTACTCATAGTTACCTCGGACAGAAAACGAAAAAATTATAATTATAAAACTTGAAATGGCTCAGCGATTTACTGCAGAGCAAGTACTAAACACAATCAAATATTACTGTCACTGTCACTTGATGATGGATCTGGTGAAGGAAGCTGTCAGTGATCAAAATATTGATTTTGAAGACGATGAAAATTAGTTTTGAGAATATGCGTGAGATCGCGAATATGAGCCAATGCTGAATGTCCTGGGCCCGGTTTTTCAAAAGTTATCCACTAGGATTTTGGATAACGGATTGGATCAAATCTTGAAAATGTGTTTTTCAAAAGAAAAAACGGATTACATAATCGGATTAGATCATGTAATCCAATCTTGGTTTTGATCCGGATCAAACCTTTAGTTTGGGTTTTTCAGAACTTTTTTGTAGGATTTGGATCACTTTGATCCAAAAAACTGGATTAAACTGATCCCATCAGAAGGGTGGATTCAGCGTGGATTTCATGCCCAAAATGTAATGAAAATGTAATGAAAACTGTCTTACAAGATATCCTATTTATTCATAAGGTTTTAATTTTATTTTTTCATCCGTCAGGCTACACTCTAAAAAAAAAGGCTTGTAATCATAGGGGAACCTTTTTTAGTGCTATATAGCACCAATTTTGGTGCTTCAGTGGTTCTTCAGCGGTTCTTCAAAGGTGCTATATAGCACCTTAGTCAAAGAACCGGTGAAGAACCTCTGAAGAACCGCTGAAGAACCACTGAAGCACCAAAATTGGTGCTATATAGCACTAAAAAAGGTTCCCCTATGATTACGAGCCAAGAACCATTTTTGGTGCAATATAGAACCTTTTTTTTTTTAGAGTGTACATTAGATAGGCTTTAACGTATTCGGCCTCCCAGTATAGGCCTACAGCAAAGTAGAAAGAGTTTGGCCTCATAAAATAATCCCACAAACAGCTGTCAAAATTTCGCAAAACAATACATTTTATTCTGTCACTAATTGATATATATATTCATTACAATCGAAAATATTTTTGTTTTTAGAATATTTATTTGTGATGCAATGATTACAGAATAACCAAAAAAATGCAAAGAATGGCAATCACTGATTTTTGAAATCCAAAACAACTAACTATTGCGTCCCTTGTTGCACGTCCTGTTTGCTCGTTCTGGCAGAATGCAGGAGGTTGGTTAGGGTCTCCAAGGGGCTCAGGTTCATCATTGTCAGCACAGAGAGGGACATTGCGCTTAGTAGCGATGTTGTGCAGGACAAAACAGGCAAGGGTTTTTCTTGTTTTTAGTTTTTTTTAAATGTGTGTGTTTTCATTTCAAATAAAAATAAACTTATATTGACCCCACACTGGCTATGCTACTTGTTGCTCTTTACATATCTATAGTTCTACATTGTGATTTCCTATCCTGTTTGAGCACTGGTTATCCAGCACTGGTTATCCAGATTTGGTGATCCTAAAAAGTTCCTATCCGGATCAGATTGATCCAATCCGATGTTGCTTTAAAAAACTGTCTCCAAAAGTAAACTGGATTACGTGATCACGGATCGCAAAAAAAGGATTACTAAATCCGGATCAATTTTATCCGGATTAAACCTTTTGAAAAACCGGGCCCTGGGAAATGAGCTCTGACGAGGATATCTGCTCAAACTGAACCCTTCCAAGCTCCAAAAGGTAACAAAATATGTTTTATTTTATTCTTCTAATTGTTGCTCTAATATCATGAGTTTTATATATTATCGTGACAGGTAGAGATCTGTCCATGTTAGATATAGATCCGGGTCGCTAAAGACCCGAATATGTAAGAATGTTTGGCGAAAGAGTCATGCATTTAAGGGTTAAAAGCAGAGGGTCTGCTATTGCATGCTCAGATATTCATACGACAAAATACTTTGAGACATTACATTTTTGTGAAAATGATCAAAAACCCTGGCAGTGGCTGGCAACTTTTTTTTTCAAAACGCTGGCTGGGAAAGAGTTAATGAACAGTCATTATATCTTTAAAACAGTTTTTTTTTTTCACACAGAAAAAAGGTCATACTTGGGGGGGATGGGGGGTGGGGTTGGGGTTAGGTAAATAATGACATAATCTTGATTTTTGGATGAACGGTTTTTGGCACATAAGAACTGTAGTAGCCACGAAAACTCAGAAGGTTGGTAGTGGTGACAAATTCTGCCTCTTCATGAAGAACCCCTATTCTGTACCATTTTAATTTGAAACAATGTCCCAGAGAGCTAAAAGCAGAGAGCAATCACACTGAGTCCCTCTCCCCTGAGGAGAGGAGGCGCAGAGAAGGCCAGCGATTTGTCATTCGGCACCAGATATAGTGCAACCTTGGCAAAGTGCAGCAAGGGAGTAACACCACGAATCATCAGGAACTAAAGTTTGGGCGACTTCAATGACACTAGGGACATGTCTTTCAACTCATTATTGCAGAAGGACAGGAGGACATAAGAAAACTGATATGGTTCCTCTAAGTTCGTCATGCAGTTCTTAAAAAAAAAAGGCAAATGAAAAGGTGAGATCTCATGTGTTGTGAGAAGGTGAAAAGCACTGGCTGCAAAAGCTCCAGGAGATGGGAGGTTTATGGGTTGAAAAATGCAGTGCCTCTAACTAATCCCCAGTTTAGATTAATTAAGAGAATTGATGGGCTCATTGTTCCTGCGTTTCACTCTCCCATGACAAGACCATGCACAGGCCGCTCTGATGTGAATTTGATAACATCTTTTTTTAAAGACAAATCAGATGTAGATTGCCAGAACAAGCTTTTCCAGATGAGTTGGGGCTTACTGCCGACATCTTTCTGGAGAACGAACGCTTTTTGTTCTCAGGTGCCTTCTACTGTACCAATTCATCACGAAATATAAATCAAATGTGAGATTAAAAGCGGAACCTGGGCTCCCATCCAAAATGCACTGCGATTTATGTCCCGCCACATTCGGAATTTCCATGCATGTTTTTCATAATTACCAATAAATTTACAGCAAGATATCATCTTATCTCTTGGAAGTGTGTCATCATGTGATATTGTTTATCCTCAGTATGAATCACATTGACAAACTTTCCCAAAGAATAGAGGTGACCGAGGACAGCTGTAACACGTTTTGCTTTAATGTCTGCTCTTCTCAACATGGCCTCACCCCCTTTGTTGTGTGTTGCCGGGGCAAGTGCTGCGCCCCAATTCGCCTATTTATACTACAACCTAAAAGTATGTACTCTTTTTGTGAAGACAAAGTGCATACTTTTGAGTGTGTCGCAGAATAGTAGGCAAGCTTTGGGACATACTACTTTGTCATCTTTAAGCGTCCGTTAAAGTCTGTTAGTTACATGCATCCTGTCCCTGTCAATCATTGTTAAAATCCTCCACAATCAATTTCATTTCCTACCGTATTGGTGAGAATTGTAGTTAGTAGCAATAGTAGTGTGAACACTGTGATAATAGTTTATTTTATGAACAGAAAGTTGATGAAAAAACAAACAGCATTCATTTAAATTAGAAATCTTTTGAAACAATGTCTGTACTGCCATATTGATCAATTGAATGCATCCTTGCTTAATAAAAGTATCAATTTCTTACTGAGCAGTAAATAACAGCTGTGTGTACAGTATATCTGCTGGTTCATACCAGATGTTATTTACCATCCATTAACTTGAACGCAATAACCTAAGTGAAGTTTTCAACCTCAAAATTGAGTCTAAGGGACCGTCACACAGAACACGTTTTTCCACTCCAATGCGCTACTTTTCTAAACAATTTTCAATGTAAACACGCGCTAGAAGCCCATGTATGACCATTGTGCTCGTGTCTCGCATATTTTGCAGCATCTCGCACATGACACGGCATTCTAGAAACACGGCGCTCAAGTTAAAATAAGTTCAGTCAGGTCCCCTTAAGTCAAGAACACCATAGACCAACTTCTTATTGGCATATTTTGCTAATATTATATAAAAAAAATTTAAACTGGGAGGGCAGCGAAATCCCCATTTAGAGAGAGTATGCATCAATGACAACAGAATGACATTAAGTTAAACACAGTTTAAGGAGGAGCTGGGGAGGAGGTGGGTTGCAAAGCAGCGTGCAGTAGAAGCAGCCAAGCAGGCAGATTGAACTGGAGCTACGCTTAAGTAGGTTCCCTGTTTGAGAATTGCCAATAGGTTGTCTGCACGTGACGTCACTGCTGAGGCCCGAAATGCAGATGGAGGGCAGGAAGCGATTTTCTACATAGGAATCTCTATAGGAATCACTAACACAAACTCAAAATGCCTGTTTTGTGTGGTTTATTGTTGCTCAAATCGATCAAACCGAGAAACCACAAAGAGCTTTTATCTTTTACGTAACTTATGTCCAGGGCTTAAAAACGGAAAAAAATATCAATCGTTCACTCCGAGCAGAATCGATATTTTAACGTTTCCGTTTTTGCGTTCCTCATTGCGTTCCTCATCTATTAACAAACATTACACTCGTGCTAAAAATAGCGCTTCAACCCGGGCACGTCCTCATGCAGCTTAAGGAGTTAAACATTACTGTTCCGAAAACGATTTGATTTGAAAAAATAACGGTTAATAACGTTATTTTAATTTAGCCTACACTTTAAACAAATATGTATAAATAAAGACTTATTTTCACTCAATAATAATAATAACGCATGATAATTAAACTTGAATATTTATTTCATAACATTTTTAAAACCACAACAGAAATACATGCATTAATTACAAAGCATAAACAGCGGGACAAATATTGACCTGTTTTAATGGAGCGGAAAGTGGTCCTCTATATGCCTATTCTTTTCAGAAGAGTGATAACATTCTTTGTACATAACTTTCTTTTCAACACGACTTGTTTTAAAAATTGCATGAATAAAGAATAAATAAACTGGATAACCATTGCTCTTTTAATGCACTGTCAACTGGTAATTTCAAAGCAAACACTGCGCAACACGTCCTTGCATCACATTCAGTCAGCTAATAAAGCTTGATCATTAAATGCAATATACCATTTAATACGAAGCATCAACCTTCTATATAGAAAACATTGACCTGTATTGGCAATCTGAAAGACTATAGGAAAATGTTTGATAGATGCTAGTAACCTACTTGGATAGGCTTAAACGAAATTCACAAACTAGCCTAAATCAGACTATTTGAGCTTAAAGTCCGTACTGCTTATTTAAACATACGAAAAGAATGTCCTCCAATACCTGCGCTTTCATTGTAGACCTCAGTGGGGAAAGAAATGTACTTGAGGCATGAAAATGCGCGCTCTATACTGATGTCACAATTCGTCCTGTGTGAGTGCCCATGAGAACCACCTGAGGGCACTCCACTCCAGACTGTCACTCCATCAAGGACTACATCACCCATAATCCTTTGCCCGGACTCTTCAACACCCATTGATTACATCCACCTTTACCCCATTACCTAGTTAGCTCACCCTATATAAGCCTGTTCATTCTGTCAGTCATTGCCAAGTCTTGTTTGTTGTATTACTGCATTTCTGAGCGTTTTCCCTGGTTTCTTGTCTTGGTTTTGGATTTCTTGCCTGTTCCGTGGATTACCCGTTTGCCTGTCTCTCTTGCCTTGTTTGCCTTATTGGACTGATTACATGTTATGACCCCTTGCCTGTTTGTTGACTACGAGTGTGGATTACCCTTACCAATAAAGCTGCATTTGGATTCTCAACCTCTGTCTCGGAGCAGTACGTTACAACTGACTTGCGTTACCGGTAGATTCATAGATGACTGGTGCGCGGGCATTTCACTCACGCTTGATCCGTCAACATCACATGCTGTACTACTCTATTCATTATTGGTCACTGCCCAATTAAAATATTAAAGAGAACGATAAAATAACGTTATTAAGCGGTTAATGGTCATTTCAAATTAACGTTTCTGTTCAGAACGATTCAAATTGATTTTGATTTCGTTTTCGTTCCTTGAACCGGTTCAGAGCCCTGCTTATATCACTTTTTTACTTTAAAATGTGTCGCCTTTAATGGCGTTTTGCGTCTTACCTTTGTTTTTGACTTGGTTAAATATTCACATTCTTCTTGGTATCGTTTGCAGGGAAGAAAATATTTTAATGCATTGCATGTTCATTTGATGTTTTCACTGACATTTTGAAGAATTTGGTTCACAATGTTGATCTGGTTAACGTTACCGTGAAAACAGAGTCACATGCTGTGCACTCGCTGCTGCTTCAGCTATATGGTAGAAATAAAAATATCTTCAACAAGCTGATAGAAGTCGATCTATTTCTTTGTTGGAAAGGTGTCAATACAACTGAAGCTTATTGTTGTCATTGTAAATATTAATTTTCCCATATGGCTACACAGGAGAATCTGAGAGGATCACATTCAGAGGACAGACACAAAAACAGTATTCTTTTTTAAATATTTATTTCAACAAATTACAACCAAAATCACATCTATGGAAGCTTGTGAACAGTTTTGAAGTGGCTGTGGGCAAGTTCTGCTAATTCACAAGCAGAGTGAGAATCATATGTTAATTAAACCAAATAAAATACAGACCTTTCAAAAGTAATGTGATTTTTTATTGAGTGACTGGCAGTGGGTTTAATCAGTGACATTATTTCTAGATTTGCTATCCAGCGTCTTACTGTCACCTCCTCAACATGTGTTTTACCATAGACCGTAAAAAGTAGTCTTTTACACGTAGAAAAGTGTATTAAATTGCGCTGTTTTCCACCTGAACGATGGTGTGAGTTCATATGGAAATAGTCGAAGCAGCATGAATGACCTACAATGGTGAAATTTCACAATTATGAGTTGACAGAAAATCTAAATAACCTAAACTCACTAGCAGAAAGGCAGCGCGATATAAAAAAAACAGTGACAGCAGCTTCACATTCTCTATATCAGCCATCTAGATGGCAGGCAAGTCTTCCAATTCAGTAGAAAAATTGGTCCTCTTCATTACATAAGGATCACGTCCAACATATGTTGTGATTTTCTGTTTATAGCTTTCTAAACCAGCACAATACGTTGGACTTTCCTCCATCTCGTCCATTATGTTTTTCACTTCCTGCCCTCCATCTGAATTTTTGCAAACAACCTATTGAGTGCATAGGAATCGTATCAGCTGATATGGGCGGGGCTGGAATTTTGCCAATCAGCTGATAGCGGAGCTTGACTACATGGCCATTTTCATTCCACTGACCTGCCCCAGTAAGCTAGCCTGGATGCCAGCCGAACTTAGCCCCGCCCACAACATTTTTACTCGGGCAGTTCGGTCTGGACTTGATCTGTAGAGGAGTAATTATGCCCGAACAGAAACTGTTCGGACCAATGAAATTGTCAGGGCGGGCTTTAGACGATGATGGACAGATGATTAACAGTAACGTAATCATCCACGTCATCAAAGGCGCTTGGGTTGAGTTTGTTCTAATCCTAAACGGAGAACTTGTTCGTATATGCATTCACCTTTACTATTTCTCTCAGAAATGATGATCGTGTTGGTGAGTACTCTGTGTATCCTTAAATTCTTTTTTTACTACAATGCCAAAGATCGTTTACACTCATCTTTTTCTTCTAATGTTAGGCTACTTATTCCAGCGTGCGTGCAGACTGGGTTGCCAAGTTTTTACAACAAAACCCGCCCAATTGCTAACGTTCCTCAAAACTAGTCAAAAACAAGCCCAATAGCTTTCCGGGTGGGTTCTCCGGGGGAAAAAGGCATTTGGGGGATAAAATATGTGTTATTTTGGCAGGGCTGGCAGCTAAAAATCGCATTCCTGGGTCTGTATATCACATAATTGGGTTCGCTTCAACCCGCGGACATGGCAACACAGTGCAGTTGAGTTCTGTTGACATTTGACAACTAACGTTATGCGTCGCTCCGTTGCTCTGATTGGTTGTAGGTCTATCCAATTGAGGTCTTTCCTGGTTCGGTTGAAACACGCCCCATAACCACAGCCCAACGGAGCAGTATCAGACTCATATTCTGACTAGAATTGAGTATGACGACGTCAGGCTACCAGTAAGCAATTTTGCGTTTAAAAGACGTCTAAATAGCCGTCCAATCACAGCCCTGACATCTAGTTAAAACAAGACAACATTTGGGCTGTCAGTGAAAATGCAACAGACGTCTAACCATAGCCCAAGAATAGTCATCAACGTACAGAACATGTCAAAGAAATGAAACCAAACACCTTGTAATCACTGTTGACTTTGCTTACATGATGGAATATCATACATCTTGCAAGTTAATTTGGCAAAAACGACTTGTAACCAAATTCAAGGTTATTTTGGCTTGAAGTGGGTTACTCGTAGCCGGACTGTATCGGGTCTATAGTTAACCGAGATGGTGAAATGACTAGGACACCTTCAACCATTACAATGTCTACTGTCACCTCAGGTTGTTGATGGTCATGTATGATCGTGATTTCATCACTGAACCAAACTTCCAAGTGTTGAAACTGGCTGTGTCACAACTGCCTTTTAGTTGTCATCTGCTTTGAGAAATGGAAATGCAATTCCCAGCTATCACGTAAATGAAATATATACTTCATTAGTTACTTGTAGGGTTATATATGCAAACCTGTCACAGTCTTTACTAGGCTGACAACGCTGCTTACAGCGCAGGCATTCCGACGCATTGCACTAACTTGTTCCCATTACACTTTTGACTCCCGCAGACATTAAATAATTGCTTTCATCTTCTACAAACCATAATCCGCTCACCAGCGACAATCTCCATAGCCAGAGGAGTCTAAAGGAAGATGGTCTGCCATCTTACATTTCTTTAAGCTCTAATCCGATTACAATGCCTGGTTAATGGAAGAAGCTGCTGCCTTTTTCCTCACCAGACCAACCAGACTTGCAGGGAGAGCAAATATGAACGCAGTGGGTACCCTTTGTTAATAAACACATTTGGGTGAATTGTGCGATTGCTGCTGATGCTGAGAGAGAGTCTGTGGGGTTGACAGTGTTCCCTCGGCGCGTTCGCTCTCGTCTTTTGTTCACCTCCTTTTGAAGACGTAAACCTGGTCTCTAGAGTTGCAGCGTTTGTGAATCATGATTAAAAAAAAAAATCCATAAATTATCTTTGCTCCACAAAAGCTGCTGAAATGCTATTGAAGATTAGCGTTTTTCACTCATAAATGGGGCAGGTTTGAATGCAGGTTGCCGAATTCTGTAGGAGTAAAGCCTGTTCCATGCTCTGGATGCTGGTTGTTTACTTTAAGATTATGATTTTCAGACAGTCACAAGTTCAGCTTTTGTCATTAGAGGCAGCGTAACCGAAGGAGATAAGAGGGATGTTTACATGTTCAGGAGGATTTGTGCCTCCTCTTTTTCACTCACAATCAGAGAGTCACAGATTAAGCCACTGACTCACCGTTGCTGTACGGAATTGAATACTAGCACAATGCTTACTGTTGCTTTATTTAGTAAAAATATCAGAGAGTACATATTATGCAATGAGAAACATTGCATTGTCATGTGACCTTATTATGCTGCATGTCTAATAGAGCTGTTCAGTCATGATGTCAATTTGTAGGCTAACCCGAAATGCTAATTCACCATGGACTCCCTCAGGAGAAGCTAATGGGTTTTAGAATTTGTGATGAATGAGTGATTTATGCGCAAAATATGTCTGTGGCTCATATTACTTTGAGAGTATTTCCTGTTTTGAGCTCTGAAACCACAGAGGGCTTTAAAAACACAGGTTGCTAACAAGTTGCTATAAGAACAACTGTTGTCTGATTAGTCTAGCATATAAACGTACGTCTTTGTGGTAGTTGTAGTCCTTAACTAGCTGCTTTTAGCAACTTTCACATTACAGGTTTTAGGACTAAAGACTAAAAGGCTCTATTCTGAAAAGCTCATCCATCTTGGAAATAAAAACATACAAAAAAAATCCACTTTTAAATGAAAAATGTCTTACGTTTTGACAGTCCAATCAAATAATGAATCAAGAAGGAAATGGAAGGTCAAATCAAATTGCATTATGGGACATATTTCACCCGGTGTGCACTGCTGTATACTGCATATGAGAGAGAAATAATGACAGAACATTTCTTACAAAGTAGTTGGTGCGTGTCATATTATGTGTATGTGACCTTGCGTCCATTTAAAGGCTTGACTGATTGAAAAGTGTTGTGCACATCGCAATTTGATTGCGTAAACACTGCCAGCATCTTAAAGAAAAGTTACAGTTTGTCTTTGAAATGCAGCCTTACATGTTTTACTTGAATACTCAAAGTGAAGCTTTGTAGAATAATTCAGAATCAAAATAATATTTTTTTTTAAATCCATTGTCCACATTAAAGGGGTGGTTGATTTCACTTTTTAAACTTTAGTTAGTGTGTAATGTTGCTGTTTGAGCATAAACAATATCTGCAAAGTTATGACGCTCAAAGTTCAAAGCAAAGGGAGATATTTTATTTTACAGAAATCGCTTTTTAAGGACTACAACAAACGTCTGGTAGGTCCTCCCGGGTTAGTGACATCATTAACCCTGAAATTTACATAAACCCCGTCCCCGGGAACACACAACAAAGGGGGTGAGATTATCATGACAGAATATACTAATCAATGACTTGAAGATAGTTAACTCCACATAAGCTACATAAATTCATCAACTAACCATTCAGAAACATCCTGTCTCATTCTTCATGTTGTCACTTCATCATTGTCCAACTCCGGATTCAACATAAAATGCTGAACAGTTTCAGTGCGTGTCTGCATGAGGTTTTCAGAGCTGCTAACTGGAGTTCTTGAAGCTCCATCCCATGAGCAGCAGCTCATTTGCATTTAAAGGGACACAAAAAACCGGCACGTTTTTGCTCACCCTCAAAAAGTGACAATTTTAACATGCTATAAAAAATATCTGTGGGGTATTTTGAGCAAAAATTTCACTTACACACTCTGGGGACATCAGAGACTTATTTTACATCTTGTAAAAAGGGGCAATCAACCACCCCTTTAAGTAATCTTCTTCACAACCCAGGTTCATTGGAAATTGATATTATGTTGCTTTCTTGCACGTTTCGCGACTCTTTCAAGTTGAAATGTCCAGTGACTGACACTAAATGTGTGTTCAGTTTTATGTGAAACAGATGAACATGAAAATGGCAACACTTTTATTATGTTGGTAGTTGAACGTTGAACGTTAATTTGGAAATTAAATGTGCATTGAGTGGTGCTAAAAGGTTAATTGTGTTCGAAAAAACCCTCGCTAAACCTAATAGTGTTAACGAAAGCAAACGTGGGATAAAAATGCTTTTGCTGAAGTAAGCCACCACTCTTTAATCGGGACTCATGTTTTTCGGCATGGGACTCAAACCCAAGCGCTGTACATTACAGGTGCAATGCTGTACCACGTGAGCTACAGAACAGGTTTACTATGTCAGAAACGCCAAACATATGGAGCTGGTTATATGATACAAACATACATAGTATTGTGCAAGGAACCACGTGAAAATAAGTACTTATTAATCAATATTTTGCCACTGTAATTATCATTTTTGTGCAAAATAATACTTATAATAATGGCAATTCGTTATATTTATATAGCGCTTTTCTCTGCACTCAATGCACTTAACATATAAAAGGGAGATCTCCTCAACCACCGCCATGTGCTGCATCCACCTGGATGATGTAAAGGCAGCCATATTTCGCATGAACGCACACCACACACCAGGTTATAAGTGGAGAGGAGACAGAGTGATGAAGCTAATCAGTATATAACAGGCAGGCAGGATGGCAAGGACTCTTTTTCGAAGGACATCCTGGGATTTTTTTATGACCTCAGAGAGTCAGGACCTTGGTGTAATGTCTCATCCGAAGGATGGTGCTTTTTGACAGTAGTGTCCCCATCACTACACTACTAGTTAGTGTTGTAGTCAAGACCACCTTAACCAAGACTAAGACCAGAGTGTGTTGAGACCAAGACAAGACCAGGGCGAGACCGAGTCAAGACCAATTACCAGACCAGCACTCCTTAAAATCCTCTAAAAGATCTACAGATCTACTGTCTGAGAAATGTCTTATAAAAAATGTATTATAAATACAATTATTCATTTAGTAACAAAACACTGCAGTGTTGCTGGGAAATTGCCAATTGTTTATTGAACATTAAAATCAATATCATGTTTGCAATCGTGCTCATATTCGTGAAAACAGCTCTTGCTCTTGTGATAATCCTTAATTATATCCTATGTTATAATATAAAAGTACATTTTTTGCAATCATATCTTGAGTTTCTGGGCATTTTTACGAATTTTGGGCATTTGAGTTTTGAGACAATCTTGCATTGATTTCGAACCTGGCACAACAGGACCAAAAGTAGTCACATAAGATATTGATTGCATTTTAGGGCATTTTCACACCTGAAAGTCCGCACCAAGGTCCAAACCGAAGTTCATGTTTTGATTCATTTTTTACATTCGGTTAGTTTTGGTTTGGTTTCACATTGCAATTATGCGAGCGCACAAAAGAAATGTACCTGAAATGCTTGCGTCCTGTCGTCATCACCTATGTGGGCTGCATCTTGACATTGATTGGTTTGTAAACGGACATGTGTCTGATGTCAGCGTGTTGCCAATTCGGTGGGTAACTTTGACAAGAATAGTGTTGCCACTAGTGAACAGTGCACACTGCTTTACTATTTTTTATTTTTTTCATTTAGAATTGTTTCATTTAAAAGTGGACATTTCAAGCTTTCTATACACATATTTTTCATGTCTGTGAGGCAAGTAGCCTGCTGAGTTTCGGTTTACTTATGAGACATATTCAAGAGCAATGCAAGTGATCGTTCCGGCGCCTCCAAGTCACGATTCTTGTCTGCTATAGTCTATTTGCTTCCTATTTATTAAATCCAGGCAATTGGCTGATGAAACATTGATTCAAATTAAGATACAATTTATACAAAATGAAATTCACTTTAAAGAAATGCTTTCTACAATAAAAAATGTAATGAAGTGGTCAAAATCATTTCACACCTTCTGTCTTCTGCGGACATATTGCGCATCTTTACATAATCATTTCATAATCAATATAGCGTAGATTAAATTTAAAAATAACATTATAATATTTAAACATAAACAGGAACTTCCTGTAAATGGTCTGAAAGTCCGAACCATACAGAAAATGCTTTCACACAAAAAATGAACCAAACCTTTGTTCAGTTTGATCCGGACCGAGACTACCTCTTTTCGTATGACCAAATTCCGTCTGTTTGGTCCGGACCGTGGTACGGGGGAGGTTTCACACCTGTAATTTTGATTCGGATCAAACTGAAAAGTCAGAAAATCCGGATCAAACAAGGTAGGTTTGAAAGGGCAATTAAGCGGTAAGTTTCACATCAAATCACAATAATGATGTTAACAAATAAATCAGAAGATGCACTGGCAATTTATTGATATCCTCACAGCTGTGGTCTTGAGCGGTCTAGAGATAAAATCCAGAGTTCTCTTGGTCTGAGGCCAAGACAAGACCAAGTACAAATGCGGTCGAGACCAAAAGAACACCAAGACTTTCAAAAAATGGTCTCAAAACCGGTCTCTACACTACAACTAGTACACTGTTAGAAAAAAAGGTACATTGCTGTCACTGGGGCGGTACCCTAAGGTACAAAACCGAAAAGGTACTAATATGTACCTTTAAAGGTATTAATATGTACCTTTAAGGTACTAACACACACTCTTAAAGTACTGATATGTACCTTTTGAGGTACTAATATGTACCTTTTAGGGGTGAGTAAGGTACAAAGATGTACCTTTTCACTTTTGTACCTTAGGGTACCGCCCCAGTGACAGCACTGTACCTTTTTTTCTGAGAGTGTACTAGAGTACTAAACTACTGCTAGTTATAGTTGTCTGTATTGTACTGCCACTAGTGCTCATTTACCTTCTCTGATTTTTGGCATAATCTTGGTAGAGGCCCTTTTTCAATGAGCCTTTAATTGCCATTTTAGCAGTAATTACAAAAAGAAAAGGGAAGACACCATTTCAAACCTGACCACAAGCACCCTTTCCCGATGACAAGACGTGGCTGTAAATCTGACTTGGGCTGGTTTCACCTCTGTTTGAGTGGTGGGCCTGTGACAGATTGGACCTTGCACCTTTATATGCCACATTTGGAATCGTGATGGGGTTCACTCATCAAATCGCTCATTAGACAGTAGAAAGGCATCAAGCATGTCGCCAGCACAGGTGTGGTGGCCCACCTAGTGACCCAGACAGCCTGAAGTGCTCAGTTAGCTGATTAATTGCTCTCATTGTTCTTCACTGGCCTTAAAGCTGTTTACCGTAGATGACTTTACAGCTACACAGGTGTTGTGTGATAAATGCTACTTCAGTGGAGAAGAGAGGGAATACAGAACAATTTCAGAATACTTACCAGTCATCACTCATTGAGTTAGAACTGCTGTTATGTTTGGTTGCTGTTGATGTTGTCTGGTTATGAGAGGGAATAAATTTAAGTGACATTGAATTTACCCCCCATGGTGTTTTATTGGAGTGTCTTTGAAGCAACCTCTCCATTGACTCACTTTTACAACTTTTTGTCCTGGAGAGAGATGCAGACTTAAGATAACTGACAGTGCATTTAATAGATTGAGCCAATAAAGAACTGGGCAGACAACGCTATGCCTTTCTATCAAAGACAACTTTCGCGCTCACAAACAGACATGTACGCGCACGCTCCAGCGCAAACGCGCACTTCGACTTCTCAAGGACAAAAGAGCTGTAGATCACAAGCTCCGATTCATAAACTCTGCCCGAGTCCTGTATGTGTCTGCCAACTTCCATCTCCCTGACACCTACAATAACATCAGCTACTCTAACAACACGTCATACGTACCTACACACTTCATGCTCCAGGAAACCCAATCACACGAGACAAAGACACAGTACAACTCTCCAATTTTCTTTCACTCGGAGGCGAGATAAATCACATTCTCCTGGCTCCGGTCCTGCCTCAATGTGATTGCAATATGTTCGCAAATTATATTTCATCTCTACTTAGATTTATAAAATGTAATTCCTCTTGAGAGGAATGGCATTAGGGTCAATGACACGACTTGACATTTTTTTGGTCCAGATATATTAATTTATTCAAAGATGTATTAAATAAAGTAATACATTTTACAATTTAAACAAATGCAAAAAATAATTCATTCAAATATGCATAATGACTTCAATCCACATTTTCTATTATGAGCATATGTTACATTTTGAAATTCAAAATTCATTTTGATATTTTTTGAGTGTTAAACTGTCAGTGTTAAACAACTATCTTGATAACGCAATGAAGAAAAAAGCCTCAATAATAAGATTAAATCTTATTAGTAATACAATTCTAAATTCTTAAAAACCACATTACGTAGTCTAGCATAATCTTATTTCTTAGAAGAATTACTTATTAATACATGACAGAAACTTTAGTCATGTGGTGTAACCAACACAAAGAAACATAAAACAGGAAATTATGTCATAGAGAGGATACCCGCAGAGCCATGTGAACGTCAGACAAGAAATTAAAATATTAATCATTTCAGGGCAAGGTTAACTCAGATTGTAAATTATATTTATTAATAATAATAATAATAATAATAATAATAATAAACATGAAATTTTACTAGTAAAAAATAATAGTATAGTAAAATAATAGTAAAACATATTTTTAGATATAATTAGAACACTTATTAGACCTATTAACATAGCTGCCAACTTAAGAGTTTTGCTTGGAGTGAGATTTTGTTGTTGGGATATAAACAAATGATCTTGCATCACAATAAGTGTATTGTGATTGTCAAAAAATCACAGTATCTAAACTGAATTTTATTTGGTTTAGTGACAACATGTTACAATGTTTATGTGGTACAATTTCTGGTAAGCTACGTTTTTTATTATTGCTTGAAATTCAGTATTTCAGTTTAGTTAAATTCTTGTGATTTGATTTAATATTGACTAATTTGGATAAATATTAGGTACACAAGATTGGCATTAATTTTTCTCAAGAAAAAAAAATCTCACCTAATGCTGTAAACATACAGAGAGCCTTATCAGCTGGTAGTTTGCTAGTTTTTTATTATAATAACAACTTTATCTAATGATATAAGTAAAAATATAATAAATATGTAATATAGTAGGCTACACATATTTAGCTAAATACTCTCTATAGCTCTTTTTTTCTAGCCAACTAACTTGCTATGGCCTATATTATGGTCATTAAATGGCTTTCCTGAGGTAGGCTAAATGTTATGTGACATAATTGTTCTCCAGCTGTTTTATTGACCCTTTCTGCGGTTGAAAAACACTGATTGATTGATATTATGTATGATGAATATACATTTCGGTAAGTTAGCCTTAGGAGTTTTCCCACAGCATTTACAACGCAGTACGAGGGAACGTTATTGTTTGAATTTCGTAATAAAATTGACAGAATCTGAGATCTGAGATTTTTTTATATCATAAGTAAGCTGCTCTGTCTAGTCTGTCGGTCTCCGTGTCCTCTTTGCTTCGCGATTTTTCTGTGCGTGAGAAAATGGGTGTGTGGCGTGAGAGCGTGTGAAAAGTGTTAATTGCGTGTGTCTCACGGTGAATGCGTGAGAGTTGGCAGCTCTGCCTATTAATAATTCAGATTCAGTACAATTCTAAGAAGTTGTAACATGTTTAGTGTGGACATTCTTATATGTTGTTGTCTCATTAGCAGCTTTGATTACTAAAATATTTAGTAAATGCTCAAGACCACCTGTTTTGCACAATGTGTATAAAGAGTGAGATTGCACACCATATACCAACTTATTGCCTTTGCTGAAAAAACAAACAAGGCTGAGGGACGCGCAGGAACATCAATTTCCCATCAGCCCCACAGTCCAGCGTTTAATTTGCTCGGTGGCGGTGAACTCACACTGAGGGCCAGGGGCCAGGTCTCCCTCATTTACCAGCCTGCGAAATGTCAATATATACTCAAAACAATGGTATTCTGCAGCACGACCAAGCCTGGGTGCTCTCCCTTCCGGTGCAGAAACTATGGTGTTAAAAAAAAAGGAGAGGCTAAAATCCCATTACGTTTGTTGTTTTGGGCACCTGTTTTCTATCTTTGAGAGATATAAGCCCTAAAGGAAGACCTAAGTGGCCATATTGGCTCCCAATGAGGTGAGTTTCTGTCAGTGCAGTGCAGTCCCAGATAAACAGGTTCTGGGTGACGCTTGACCTGGCTGATGAAAGCGCTAACAGTCCTGTTTATTAAAGCCAGAGATTCAGAAGGGCAGTAGGCCAGAGGTGAGACCTCAAGGTCTGCTGGAACGTGTGTGCGGTTATCAGTTGTGGACACATATTTCGGACATAACACCTACAGTGACCTTTCATTAACTTTCTCACCTTTCATTAACTTAATGCCTGCTTTACTTCCTCATTCTGGACAAATTTGTTTTAGATGCTCGGTGACACTGACAAAGGCAAAGAGCCAATACGTTTGTACATCTTTATTTCCTAATAATAAAGTATTTTTAGATTGCAGACCTTTTTCACATTTTTGATGCTCGGTGTATAGAAACAAAAGTCAACTTCTGTGTGTTATACATGTACATGTGAGAATGAGATACTGAGAGACTATGGGCTTTTTATAATAATCCCATATTTGTACCTATTTTGTCACTACTATGAAATGTGATAATCAAAATGGCTAATTTAACTAATTAAACTGAAAGTCAAATGACTACACCCCAAAAAATGCTGGATTGTTTTGTTAAAAGTGTAGTTTACTGGACGTACCCAGTGAGGATTAAATTATACATCCATCCATATAATATAAAAATGACTAAAAATTATTATTTTTAACATTATTAATTGTTATTTTACTCAATTTCAGCATAAAATTATCCTATACACCTGGTAGTTCAAACTTGCAGATGCAGTAGACAGGACATTTTTAGTTTTACAGTGAAAACAAACTTTAGATCAGAATGACATTCAATGTGCAAGTCCAAATTCCCCGTATAGACATATTGTTTTATGATCTATATGACTGGATTGCTCATGACGTCATAAGAAGTGAAGCATGTGTACCGCCATATTGGTATTCCCTATAAGCAAGACGATGCATGGTAAACCTTAATATAATATAGTGCAATTTAGTAATAGGGGATTGCATGAATTGTAATGTTTAAGGAGTCATGAACTGCATTGTTTTATAATGTTTCCTGTTGTGCACTGATTAAGTTTTACAATTTTTACATAAAAAGTTGTCATAATATAGAAATTAAAGGCATTTTTATATTCCCGGGGCTAAATATCACATTATTGGGGTCGCTTCAACCCGCGGACATGAAAAATAGCCCGCGGCAACAGTGTTGAAGTAGCCCAACCGCGGACTTGGCAACACTGAGCCACGCTTCCCTTGGAGGGCGGGGGCAATAACAAAACAAATACGCCTCTACTGAATGCTAGAATCTCCGAAAAACAAGCCGATTTCAACCTCAAAGTGCATGCTTTTAAATATACCAATACTGCTATCTCAAACACGGAGAGGCTTCTTCGTGATCTCAACTAACAGATTCTGCAAAAAAGCGAAAATCACCAATTTTGAAAAAAAAAAAACGCTTCTTTCTCAATTTGCTCAAAAGTTGTGCTGCCGACTTGTGTCACTGGTCTCATTGACGGGTCACATATTTATGTAGCATGAAAGGTTGCAGTGATGAGCATTGTAGCCGATCACAGACATGTTGAGCGCATGAATGCCGTGATCTCGTCATTGCAACTCGACTTCTACACACTAACGAATGCTTTCATTATAACTAACTGTAAAAACATAATGTAAATAAGAGATTAGTTTATTATTACTGGAGTTTTGATTATTACGGGAGTCCAGAACACTCACTGATAAACTCGCGTTGTTTGATTGACATCTCCAGCGATTGCATTGGGAGCGTTCTTTGATCGCTTTCTTATAAAAAAGTCACTGGTTTGATTTACTGACACATAGACAAAGAACATCTGACTGTACATGAATCATTACATATCAGAAATCACTGGTCTCAGATCAGGCATTAGAATTAACACAGTGACTGACATGTTGTGGCATTACTGTTGTGTCCATATCATAAAAGTCTGTTTGCAAAGCCTCCACCGAAATCCACAGTGAAATGTACCGAATACAAATAAATAATGCTCAACTGAGACATTCACATTGATGAGAATAAATAAGCACATTCCTAGAATTAGGATCCTTTGGAAGGTAAGGTTATTTGCACTCCATCCTGTATCGCTCTTCTCTCCTCATCATCTCACTAACACTCCAGTGGGCAGAGCCAAAGTTGTGATGATGAAGTAGCCGTTGATCTTCTTCTACAGAGGCGCTCTTTCACCATCTATTACAGGCTCATTCCACAACGAGTCGTTCTCTGGGCTTGGTTACAATAAAAGCTGTTTCTGGGCTAACAATGAAGTTTTCAGTTTCCTGCATAAATGCGTGCATTAAGAAATCTATTTTGTGTTAGTTACTTGTGTAACACACTTAACACAACCATCTTAACGATACCTATCACTTATCCTGCCTAAAATAAGTATCAATTAATGTACATACATATATCTTAAAAAACTATTAATGTGCGACTGATAAACTGCATATCGGGTGATTTTAGTTCAACGTTTAGGCTGTATGTCAATGATGCCCTCTGTCAATAGGGAGTAGTAAGATGGACGCTCGGATATTTACGCCTGCTCCTGTCATTTGTATAGATCAGTGTTTTGTACCCATTTTAAATTTCAAAGTAAATCAATTACAACCAATATTATTATATTTTCCTATTAAATATGCAGCAAGTAACATATTTAATATTAAAATATGGCCTGAGGAGGTTACTCTCTGCATATATCAGTATGAAAAGCTTGATCGGATTATTGATGTAGTTATGATTTCGTACCCCTATCTGAATACATTTGCCAAATTGCTCGCATACAGACAAACGTGACCGTGAAACAAAATGTCTCACTGTTCATCATGTACTTTTAAAACGGTGTTATCGTTTAGTGCTGAGGTCGGCTCAAGGTGTTCTGGGGAATTTTAAAGGGATTTTCAACAAGTGCTGTTCCTCTGGTCTCTGCCTATATGCAAAGAATTCCTCTCTGTTTAGTTATTCAGATGGCGTGAAGTGAATTCCTCACTTGTCTTTGATGTTACAGGGATTGGCAAGAGTCTATACCCCTTTATGATCACTGTGGGCCGCATGATTCAGCCCCATCTCCTCAGGGATTCTCCTTCACTCTATGCAAGCTAATATGTTTGCCATGTTTAATGATGCAAAAAATGTTCCAGAGTAGCAGTTATTTATCTTTATCACGCTTCTCTCCTGGAGCACTGTCACTTATGCAGCCCATACAGCACCTGCTAAACAGAAGTGACATTGCACAGCCTGGCCAAAGCTGGTAAAGTAGTGTGTGTGTGTTATAATGTCATGAAAAGTATATTTAAAAAACCATATATATATATATATAGTTTGAATAATGCACCACATTGCTGCATTAACTACCGCACATTAGAGAAAATCAGCATACTGAACGCTCTGGAGAATTTTAAAGAACCCTGACAGGTCTGATCACATTTGGTTCATGTCTGTGAAATGCTCTTCTTGGTTTTACAGCTCATAATGGTCACCTCATTTTCATATTCTATGACACCGCTTCCCTTATCTTCTCATTTCTGCAGTCAAGTGTGACAGAGATGACTGATTATCTAATCACCGATGGGTAAGAATCAGCTCTGGATAAGGCCATTAATCATGCTATAGCCTGCCCTTTCAGCCAAATCAGCTCCTGATTCACAAATCCCTTAAATTTAATCAGCCTCAGGCTAATGCGCAATCACTACCACCATCACTAAAGATTCATAAAATGGACCTCTTGCTGATCCTTGGGTGGATTCTGAGGGTGTTTAGAAGTAAATACAGTAGTAGCCCACTGATCCAACAATGGTACAGTCTTAAACACCCCCTGTGGTGAAAATCAAGCTTTTAATGTTGTTTGTGTGTAAATGTCCTTAATCCTTAAATTTCATTAACCTTACAACTGCAGTGAACCAAAGAGTCTCAAAAGCACAGTTTGAAATCGCTGGTGTTTCTGATGTCACAAACCACCTTGTAACCAATCACGTCAATGTGTGGGCGGGCTTTAGCACATCATTAACTGCTGTGAAGCAGGGGAGTCTCAAGAGAAGACAGGTGATATTTTTTATGTTGATATGAAAAATCATGTACATTTAGCAATATAGCGAGCGGGTGACTTATGTATCTGATGTATATTATGACCAGTGGTGGGCCGTCAGGGCCAGCAAGGCCTTCTCTGCTGGCCTAATCACTATCAGAATCACGGACTTAAAGGGTCACTTCAGTGATTTAGCATTAAGCTTTGTATCAGTAGAATCCCGTAGTATATTTGAATTATGGTGCCTTCTCCAGCTTAAAGGAACACACCGACTTTTTGGGACTTTATCTTATTCCCCATATCCCCCAGAGTTAGATAAGTCCATACATACCATTCTCATCTCCGTGCGTGCCATAACTCTGTCTGACGCACCCACCGCTAGCCTAGCTTAGCACAAAGACTGGAGGTAAATGGCTCCAGCTAGCCTACTGCTCAATAAGTGGCAAAATAACGCCAACATTTTCCTATTTACATGTTGTGATGTGTATAGTTACATTGTGTAAGACCGACAGAAAATAAAAAGTTGTGATTTTCTAGACCGATATGACTAGGAACTATACTCTCATTCCTGCGTAATGATCAAGGAATTTTACTGCCATACCATGAGTGCAGCGGCGCAATGATATTATGCAGCACCTGAAAATAGGTGAACTTCCATCAACATAACCAACGTGTAACAGACTTCATTGTGATTTATCTTATAATTAGTTTTTTGTGTACATTTTTTACATTTCTGTGTGTTTAAATAGGTTTAAGGTCTGCATTATCTGTCTTAATAAGTAGGGACTTTTATTTTGACGGATGTTGTATAGTCTACGGAAAGATAGTGAGAGCTTGTGGTTCATCGGAGTTAGGCCGATTTAAAGTTTGCAGTTTGTTAAGCACCCCCCGAAAAGGCATAAGGTGTGTATGTTCTTGTTTACTGTCACCTATAATGAGTATTTTTGTGTATTTCGCTGTATGTTAATGACAATGCTATGAAGAGAGAGAGTTTGTGTACGAGGTGTTAATGCGCACTTCTTTGCTTTATTTGTTCAGCTCTTACAGTGATTTTTTGGAGATCAAACGGTTTCAATAAACTCCATGAAACATCAGTAAAGTCTGGCCATCATTCGGACAGGGTCCGCTACACAACGTGACAATCTGCTTGCACAGAGAGCGCTGGGAACTATTATCAGGTGCTGCATAATATCATTGCGCCGCTGAACTCATGGTATGGCTCAAAGTTCCTTGATCATTACACAGGAATGAGAGTAGAGTTCCTTGCCATATCAGTCTAGAAAATCGCAACTTTTCATTTTCCGTCGGTCTTAGTACACGATGTCACTATAAACAACATGTAAATAGGAAAATGTTGGCGTTATTTTGTCACATTGAGCAGTAGGCTAGCTGGAGCCATTTACCTCTAGTATTTGTGCTAAGCTAGGCTAGCAGTGAGTGTGTCTGACAGAGTTATGGCACGCACGGAGATGAGAATGGTATGGGATGGTATGGACTTATCTAACTCTGGGGGATACGGTGAATAAGCTAAGTCCCAAAAAGTTGTCGTGTTCCTTTAACGCGCACTCACGGAACGCTATTCGATCAGTCCCGGCTAAAAACAAACGGACTGTAATGTATACCATCACTGATTTTGAAGTCCCACGGAGCTCCTTGATTTATTTGAGAGCATGGGTCAGCTGCACACATTGGCAGCATGTTTTGTGTACAAATAATCATAGCCTATTTTGGTGAGTAGGCTATAATGCATTTTATTTTTTTTAAAAATGATATCCTACACTCAACCCTGGGCTGGCTAATCCGTGCCCTGTTTTTTCCGTGATGAATGTGATTTATTTTTTTCTTGTAAATTTATGATCATATTTTTTTTATTATTATTATTTCCGTTATTAATATATTATTTACAACATTTTCCTACTATTAAAATATAGTTCTGTGGGGTTTAAATGTGAAACACTTTGTATTATCTTTGGACCTCACCTGAAATAAATTGGTCATACTGTTAGTAAGATTTTTCAAGAACCATTTATGCTGTTGCGTTTTCTTTCGTGTAACATTTGCAACAAATGCACAATTTGCTTTCCGTGGTCGGAGAACTCAAAAGGTAACGTTAGCCTACTACAAAAATGCACGGAAAACATGGAGAAGATCGATGCTTCTGTTAGATATGATGTATGTGGCGCAGCTGGGGCGAGACTTGTTGAATTGTGTTAATTGGGTTTCCTGCGTTAATAATTCTTAAATGATTTAATAATTGAATAATTCATTCTCGCTTCATGAGAGATGCAATGCCCTGTTATACTGCGTTTCTGTATCATATGAATGGTTTCTATAGACGTGGCGTCCTGATGATTTTATTAAGAGGTGAATTAATTCAGGTAGGATACCACTGAAGGCCTAGGTGTGAAATGCACGGCCCGCAACTGATTATGATATTATGATGAACTATATGCCTTCCTCCACTGACATTCTATGATGTTCAAAGCGTTTCTAAGGATGCTGATTTTTATAAGTCAGACTGAGATGGTAAACAGGAACATGGTTTGTGTAACATTAGCAACACATTATTATTAGCTGTTTGATAACGTAGTCAAGCAAAATGCTAATCATATTAATTATCGTTAAGTATCCGACGTTGTAAACAGCGATACCTTTGTGCAGCGTTTACTACAGTAACTTGAGTAAAGGTTGAGTGAGTGGGTCTCTGAGCTGGTGTGAGTGAGTGGAGGTGGGGCTCATTTGCATATTCATGAATCCAGGTATACTAAATGAAGCAAGGGCGTAGTTAAATTCAAGCTATTTTAAGGCATAAATAATCTTTTTTCACAGGGAAAAAAAAAAACATTTTAAATATGTAATTTTGGTAATCAAAGATGAGTTTTAAGGGATACAATTATTGACTGCAGGGGGGGCTTTAAACATGTGTTCCTATACTGGTCAAAACAGCTGTGTTAGAGCTTCTATGTACCAAAAATCACATCATAATTGCATTCTAGTAGCACGATAAAGTGCAAAATTGAGAACATTTTATCGGATGACAGCAGAAGAGAGGATGTGAATCTAGTCAATTGCTCTCAGGGGAGTAAACTTTGGCTTAGCGTGATGGTGTACTGTTCCTTTTAGAGAGAGAGCAGCTCTTGGTGTGCCTGTGGCTGTGTTGGATCCTCATCAGAGAAAAGCTGATCTTAAAAACACGATGGGGGATCGCAGAGTGCATCCGCTCTACATCTTTCGGATTCAAAACAATCGATACGCATCTCATCTTCATACCACAACACTACCGCACACAAAGAAACTCACAAAACCTCCAGCTGGTGAACTCCATACATACAAACAGAATTATTTACCGCAATCAAGGTGGTTTTAGAAGGTAAACAAGATGTCATTCTTCTTTACTGCTTCGTATAGTGGGGTGAATTGTCTGCATTTGCTTATTGTTATTGTCTAGTTTTTTTTTAGTTGCAGCTTTTTATGTGACACTCAGCATCTAACAAGCATTCTGGATGAATGGTGACAGTACTTCTTAGAAGTACAGAATATATTTCGATTATAATGACCCTGGGTGACATGAAATCAAAGCATGTAATGATTAGCAATGAAGACATTATGCTTATGACCAAGTACAAAGCATAATAAAGCATATCAATGTGCATCTCTGACGACCAAGGCCAGGTTCACACAGGTGAAGATTATGGATTTTGCATTTTACAGCACAGTTTTTCCATTGTGTTTCTTTGTAAACATGCGTCTCGTATTTTTAAGTGCAAATGTGAATGCAGTTACGCGCACGCACATGTCAGTTAATAAAGGTACAATATGTAACTTTTGGCCCTCTAGCAGAAGAAAAAAAGGTTTTGCCATCTCCGAAAAAGCCAAGCCAATGTTGATTCTGGTTTTATTACGAGCTTTGTCTCGTCCTCTTTTGCCAGCAGAACATCCCCTCTGTTTCTTTCTTTTAAACGGGTGATACCCTTGCCTGGAGGTTTGAGAGTTAGCGTGCTCCATGTCAACCTTTCTCGCTGGTTGTGACAAACCTATGCCATGACCACAACATACACTCCTCAAAGTATAGCCAGAGCAACTTTTCACTATTTACGGATATGACGAGATGGCAGAGTGACGTGTGTATGCAATCTCCCTTGAAAACCTTCCCGTCAGGTCTGAAACATAAACACTTATAATAGGTAGTGATGGCAGAAGCAAAGCTTTTCGAAACTTTGAATCAACTAAACCAATTGCTTCACAAAATGATTCACTGTTTTGAAGCGCTCGAAACGCCTCATGCTGGTGACCCCTGCTGGTTGAAACATTGTAAATGCAGCAAGAACTTAAGCTTAAACCACCCTTAAGAAAATTAACCATGGTTTTATTATAGTAAAAGTGTAGTAACCATGTCATTTTTTGGCGGATTGATTACATGTGTGTTTATAATTTTACTACAAATAGCATGGTTATACTATGGTTAGTGTAGCAAAAAAGGTTAATTTGTGGTGGTTTAAAGGGTTACTTCAGCAATTAGCATTAAGCTTTGTATCAGTAGAAACCCGGTAATCGGTTCGAACGACCATGCTCCCTATGAATTATGAATATAAAAGTTAAGCTTCCAGGCATGAACTTAAAACGCTCCAGACTGGACACGCACCATAAATGAATGACAATGCGGCCGTGAATGTGTGCGCACTGTGCCATGAATAAATGCCGGGCGGCCGTGCTCATTTTAATTTCGTTTTAGAATTAGCGCCAATTCGGGGACGGGTTGCTTGAATTGTGGGTTCATTAGCCTATTATTCTTAATGAAAAACACAACAACAAAACGGTACAATGACAAACTTAAATAGGCACTTTTACATTTCGCTTTGAAACCAAATCTTCCGCGATCATCTGGTCTGTCAGCCTCTTAGTCTCGTGATGAATGCAATCTGACTCCTGTCCTGCTGCGTTTGTGTCCTGCGACTCTCGTTCGGGTCGTGCTGTATTGAGCAAACACGTTCAGTTTTTAATTGTAGTGTCTGTTGGTTCTCTAACTGAACGAAATTATTTTATTACTATAAAAATCAAAACGACGGTGGGGTGGTGTCGCGGTGGGCAAATTATGTAACCGGTAGGAGTGGCCTCGTAGGGCAGCGAAGCAAGTGCATTCTGGGAGTTGTTGTCTTTCATCCATATGAGCCAAAAATCCAGCGTATAGCGTTAGTTCTGGCAGGGCACTTTAGTCAAGTTCGCCGCATCAGCTGACTGTCAGCTGATCACGTCTACCTATAGGAATATGATGCCTGAAGCTCCTTCAGTATCATCAGCTGCTATCGCGTTCTCCAGAGCTAATTACCCTCCTCCATCCCCAGCTCCTCCTCTCGTCCAGTCATGATTTGGCATTCTGATTCCCCCTGAATCAGACTAAATTCCCGAATTAATATTGACATTAATGATATCTGCAATACATCGTTGCTACTGTTCTGTTTACCCTCAGGGGGGTTTATCGCTGCTCTCCCTGCTCTTATCCATGCTAGGCTGCATGGATGCGCAGGGAGTTCTTGCCCAGAACAGAACCATACCGCCAATCTAAACTATATGCTAATTGTCTATCACTTTGACGATAGTGATCCTGACAGAAATACATTTTCTGGCTTTTCTCAGTCTAGAAGGCACCAACTTCTAAAATAATTTCACATTTCTACCACATAAATGACATTCATCTTTCTAGCGGTGAAGTACCCCTTTAAGTATGGTATTTTGGTCTTATTTGTAGTAAAACCATGGTTAATTTTCATAATGTTTTACTGAAAGAATAATCTATTAAATGCGATAAAACATCTAATAAAAAAATAAAGCATCTTTGTGTTATTTTATTAATTTGTACTTGTTTTGTGGAGATCTTTTATCAGCCAATAAGTGACTTTTAACTATAACTCTTCCTTTTTATTATACAAATGTCTACAAATTGCTATAAACTTATAATGAAAGCAGTAAACTGATTATAAACATGTGAATTGGAGAGAAACGTTTTTTTTTTTTATTTTTATAAAAATAATGTTTTCTCAAAAAAATCAATAATATATATTTTTTTCAGGCAATAATTAAAGTAAAATGTGTATTACATGCACAAACAGCACATTATTAACTAATTAGTTGTCTGTAATTTTTTTTTCCTTACAACCATATGCTGCACAATGTTGTGGCATTTTCAATGACAATTCATTTGAATTTTTAGTGTAGGCGATGAGCAGAAATGTGGACCGTTTCAAGCACATTGACGTGTCTGGAGCAATCAAATGGGATATCTATCTGCAGTACATATAGATACGGTTGTCAGTCGGCTCCACACTGTTTGTCTCAACATTAAGTCACAGAATATCTATCCTTGTGGCTTTTTACATATAATCACAGCCTCAGTATTAACTTATCACGCCTTGTTAGCCCTTCATAATTTACAGTCCCTGTTAAAATGAAATATGGATTCGCAGTATGTCTATGATTTGTCGTCTTTGCAGTCTGCACTGAGTTCTCTCTCTCTCTCTCTCTCTCTCTCTCTCTCTCTCTCTCTCTCTGTGAAGGCTTGCGTCTGATTAGTCTCCCCGCTTCACCAGTAGCACAGCACTCGGAGCCAGATGCCTTATTTTGCCATTCCCTTTCATGCCTGTGGAATAAACTTATCACTTTAATGCACTTTTCCAGATATCACGTTGATTCGCATCCCCTCTGGCTTGTCAGGAAACTTCAGTGCAAGATGAAAAGGGAAGAGTATACACTTTTAAATATGCACTCTGCTCAAATTCGACTCAGACTAATGGCAGAAAGTTCAGCCAAAGGTCAGGGTAAAAAATAAGAGCTTAGAGAGCACCTACAGAGGAAGATGTATGCGGATATCTGCATATGTTAATTGGCGTAAGACTATAGACTATTTATTTTGGACAATCAATAATAACTGATTACAGTGTGGGACATGAACACCATGGCTCAGTGTGTCTGAACATATGCACTGAATAGTCTACTATGACCTTTGACAAGATTTTATTCATTTTTTAGTTAATCTAATTAAAAATAGACTGGATTAAATGTATGGGATGCAAAAAAAAAAAAAACGGAAACCAACGTATTTTTAAGAGGAACAAAAACAAAAACGAAATCAAAATCAATTTGAATCGTTCTGAACAGAAACGTTAATTTGAAATGACCATTAACCGGTTAATAACGTTATTTTATCGTTCTCTTTAATATTTTAATTTGGCAGTGACCAATCATGAATTTAGTAGTACAGCATGTGACGTTGACGGTGAATGAAATGCCCGCGCACCAGTCATCTATGAATCTACCGGTACGCAAGTCAATAGAGCGCGCATTTTCATGCCTCAAGTACATTTCTTTCCCCGCTGAGGTCTACAATGAAAGTGCAGGTATTGGAGGACATTCTTTTCGAACGTTTAAATAAGTAGTACGGGCTTTAAGCTCAAATAGTCTGATTTAGGCTAGTTTATGGATTCCGTTTAAGCCTATCAAAGTAGGCTAGCATCTATCCAACATTTTTCCTATTCTTTCAGATTGCCAATACAGGACAGGTCAATGTTTTCTACATAGACGGTTGATGCTTCGTATTAAATGGTATGTTATATTGCATTAAATGATCAAGCTTTATTAGCTGACTGGATTTGATTACGGTATGTGATGCAAGGACGTGTTGCGCAGTGTTTGCTTTGAAATTACCAGTTGACGGTGCATTAAAAGAGCAATGGTTATCCAGTTTATTTATTCTTTATTCATGAAATTTTTAAAACAAGTCGTGTTGAAAAAAAGTAATGTACAAAGAATGTTATCACTCTTCTGAAAAGAATTAGGTATAAGAGGGCCACTTTCGATTGTCTAGCGCTCCATTAAAACAGGTCAATATTTGTCCCGCTGTTTATGCTTTGTAATTAATGCATGTATTTCTGTTGTGGTTTTAAAAATGTTATGAAATAAATATTCAAGTTTAATTACCATGCGTTATATTATTATTGAGTGAAAATAAGTCTATTTATACATATTTGTTTAAAGTATAGGCTAAATTAAAATAACGTTATTAACCGGTATTTTTTTTAATCAAACCGTTTTCGGAACAGTAATGTTTATTGAGGAACGCAAAAACGGAAACACTATAATATCGACTCTGCTCGGAGTGAACCGATTGATATTTTTTTTCCGTTTTTAAGCCCTGAATATAATAATTCGTTTTAATTTAATTAATTAATTAATTAAAGTAATTCCTGTTTAATTCGTCATTAAGTTCAGCTGTTCCCTGCCTCCTCTGGTTCCCGTCAGTCCCACAGAACTGTGAGGATCTGCACTGGTCCTTCAGGCCACCAGCTCTGCCAACAACACCCAACACTCCACCGCGGTGGATGGGATTGCCATGGCCTTTGGAACAATTTTTGTATTATTGGAGGGGTTTGTGGATATTCCCCTGTTTCTCCAGACCCTGCTGGTTCTGTCCAGCCCTGAACTTCCTGTTTTCCCACTGGTTCCGCCCAGCCCCGAATCTCCTGTGTTCCCTCTCCCGCCTACTCTAACAGCCAGTTCCTCAGCCCTGCCTCCTCTGGTTCCCTTTAGTCCCTCTTCATTTCCTGCATAGAACTGTGAGGATCTGCACTGGTCCTTTACACCTCAAGCCTCTAAACCCAACACTCCACCGTGGCCTGTCGACACATCATTTCCGCCTTGGCTCCTCCCTTCTTCGGCTCCAACCGGAAATCTTCAGCCTTACGACTCCACCGGGCTCCCTTGTTCCTCAGGCTTTGCCTTGGTCAGACATCGTCCCGCCTGCACCTTCGGTTCCGTCTGGCCCCGCCTTCATCCTCTGTCCCACCGGCCACGCCTCAGTCTTCAGGTTCCTGTGTTCCACCTCAGATGCTTATCGCCGTGGCTCCACCTCGGTTTCCAGTGCCAGTACTGTTGTGGTGGGCTCTTCAGCGTATCAGTTCCACCTGGGCCTCCATATCCAGTGGTGTCTCCAACGGCTGTCCCCAGGGTGGGGCCTGGGGCCTCGTCACGGCTGGTCTCTGGACCAACATCTGGCACCTCCTGCTCATTTACATTTACATTTACATTTATGCATTTAGCAGACGCTTTTATCCAAAATGACTTACAACTGAGGAGTACAGGAAGCAATCCGTCATGAGGAGGCAGCGAAAGAAAGTGCCTGAATTACTACGTTTTGGACTTTGCACAGAGCATCACACACTAGGGAAGGGAAGAAGTAGAGGAAAATAGAAGGAAAATAAGGAAAATACTTTTTTTTTCTCTTTTTTTTAAAGATAAGGTTAAGTGCTCGCGGAAGAGGTGAGTTTCCAGCTGTCGTTTGAATGTTGTCAGTGATTCTGCAATTCGGATGAAGATTGTTCCACCAGCTGGGAACGGTGAATGTGAATGTTCTGGAGAGGGATTTTCTGCCTCTCTGTGGTGGTACCACAAGCTGTTGCTCCTTAGTTGAGCAAAGGCTTCTGGTGGGGGTGTAGACTTGTAGGATCGAGCCAAAGTATGCAGGAGCTGAGCTCGTGGTGGATCTGTAAGCGCCTTGAACGGGATGTGAGCAGCGAGTGGTAGCCAGTGCAGAGAGATGAAGAGTGCTGTGACGTGGGCCCTTTTGGGTTCGTTGAAGATAAGACATGCTGCTTCATTCTGGATCATTTGGAGCGTTTTGATCACACATGATTGAAGTCCAGCCAGAAGCGCATTGCAGTAGTCAAGCCTAGAAATGACCAGGGCCTGGACAAGAAGCTGGGTTGCATGTTCAGTTAGAAAAGGTCTGATCTTCCTGATGTTGTGGAGCGCAAACCTGCATGAGCGAGCTGTCTTTGAAATGTGGTCTTTGAAGGACAGCTGGTCGTCAAAGATTACGCCAAGGTTTCTGACCGACCCTGAAGGGGTGATCCGAGAGGAACCTAGCTGGATGGTGAAGTCATGTTGTATTGTCGGATTGGCCGGGAAGACGAGCAGTTCAGTCTTTGCCAGGTTGAGCTGCAGGTGGTGTTTTTTCATCCATGCCGAGATGTCCGCCAGACAGCTGGAGATTCTTGCAGCCACTGTGGGGTCGTCTGGTTGGAATGAAAGGTAGAGCTGAGTGTCATCAGCATAGCAGTGGTATGAGAAGTCATGTGCCTATATGATGGGTCCCAATGATGTAGTGTAAATGGAGAAGAGGAGAGGTCCAAGCACTGAGCCCTGAGGAACCCCTCCTGGCTCCCCCTTGGCTCATCCCACCCTCCACTCCCCATTCTTTTGTTTTGTGTTGGACTCTGTTTTGTTTCACCCCCCTCCAGTCCCTCGTCCTCCTTCAGAGACCCCTCTGAAATCTTTACGGCGAAAGGTCGCACCATCCGGGAGTGGGAGTTTCTGTCACAGTTTTGTTGTTATGGTCATTTTTTCATTGTGTTTAGGTTCTGTCTTCCTTTTGCCTGTCGTTTGACCCATTCCCAGTGTGTCTAATTATTCATTACGTTCACCTGTTCTGTTAATCATCTTGTTAGTTCTCTTGATTATTTAAGCTCTGTGTTCTCCTTAGTTCTTGGTCCGTTCTTGTTTGTGTATAGTTTGGATATCTCCCTATTCTCCTGAGTGTAGTCATGAAAAGACGGTTATTTTGAATTTCCTTTGTGTTTATTATATTATATTATATTTAGTATATTAATTATTTTTATATGCATGGTTTATGCCAGTGTTGCATCGCTTGATGACTGTAATAAGAAACTTATAGTTCACATACTGAGAAATATCTGATTTGATGTCTATGTATGAACTAAATGATTTCCTTCTTAATTTAATTTTACTGCAGAGGCAATGTTATGGAGATCTGATCCACTCCTTTGGTGAAGTCATGCTAGTAGCCGACTCAAGCATATAGCAAACAATGACATCAGACTCAAACAAACGTCAAGCCTGATAGACACCGCCGAATGATTTTTCCATGGGAATGGCTCCATTTCAGGGCTGTACAGTCATGTGAATATCTGGCAGTTCCATTCCTGACAGTAAGTAGGCTGCCAGCTTTGTCCCACGGGAGTCAGGACGGGTTGCCAGGTTCAGGTCAAAGAAGACGACACTTCCTATTAATTCATCCATCAGGTTTGCCAGCTTCATAGAGATCGGTGACAGTTTTAGACTGCCTGACATCTTCATTAGATCCGTGTGTGCAGGTAAGCAGCAGATACTGTGCAGAAACAAGCACAAATCATTTATTGAATTATTTATTTCTTTGCTGGTTTAAATACAGAAATTATGGAGTTGCTAGTTAAAATACAGAAATAAAAAAATCTGAAGTAAATGATGTCTTAAATGAAAGGCACAAAATGTTCACTGCTGTCTTATTAGCAATACTCCAAAAACAACATCCAATTAAAGCCCAATATATCACTAATAAGGAGGCTGTGAATGTTCCTCTTGTCAAATATTATTATTAGGACTAACTTGAGAGCTGGAAGCTATTCCGTAATTTCATTAATTCATTAGGAGCCAAATTTGCAATCCCATATAAGGTGATTTTATGTAACGGCCAATATGTATCGGAGTGTTTTAATATACAGTTGATTCCTCTCTGGATAGGAAGTGTTTCTCCTGGCTATGTGTGAGAATTTCAGCATTTGTGTTTAATATCTCAAGGGCCCCAGGCTTGTAAAATCAGTTGATGCCCTATTTTATTTTATGTATTTATTTTATTGTTTTTTTGTTTTTGTTTTTTACAGTAACGGAGACTGGATTGTGAAAGCAGGGCAGTTTTTTGTCAGAGTTACTGTGTTTACCAGCCTCTAAAATATTAGGCGATGATGGTCATAATTTTTCTGAGTTTCAGATTAGGTTTTAGGTACATTTGTCTTTGCACAATTACTAAATTGCAGCCAGGGGCAAAGTTATGTCTCAAAAATCAATAGCTCATGCACAGGTTGCAATTAGCTTGGAATTAATCAGAGGCCGAGACCTGCAGTAATAAATAATATGAGCCTCGGCCCCATGAAACTGAGAGAGAACAAATCTTGTGAGTTAAGGGGATATTTGAGGATCAATTATAATGTTTTTCCATGGAAAAGTATGCGGGGAGGGATTCAGCCGTCGACCTAGTGTGAACAAAACTTTGTAAGATTTGAATTACGCAGGGTAATTCATCTCAAGGGTTTTAATGGTGTTTTATTTAAAAGTAATGTAATTTGATATGTTTACTTGAATATTCTGTTAATTTCAAGGGGATTCTGGGGTCTGACTTCCAGTGTGACAGCTAAGGAAATTGTTTATGAAGTTTTGCCAGAGCTTGCTAATGCAGTGCCAAAATCCATGCGATAATCAATTCGGTCATCAACCTAAAAACCCTCATAATTACACTACGTGTCAATACCCTTTTCTCAAGCAGTGTAATTTCAAGGCTTATACAAATCAATGACATAATGAGATCATGTGGCCTGATTATATCCCTTTTTCCCAATCTGAAACAATAACACATGCTCTACATAGAGTGACCATCGCTTTCGATCCCCTCATGATAACCATAAAGATTCATAAGGCTTAGATGCACTTGTAGCATTATAAATGAGGACTAAGTATGATATAATCGTGCATAATAGATAATTAGAGAATTGAAGTCTTCCTGAATTGTGCATTTGACTTGTAATGGTCCCGCAATCTGTATAGCGGTGCCCCTTTAAAAGAATGAATGTCAGTAGGTGTGTGTACGCTCATTACTCATACTTAATAAGGTTACTTTACTTGTATAATATATTCCTTCTCTTCAGTCTGAACTTGACCTTTCACACAGTAAATCACATTGCCTTCAGAGCGGTTGTGAGACCATATTCTCGAAGCAACACAAATGTGGGCGCTTATTGCCTCTGAACTCTGAGTGCACTTAATCATATTTCCACCCACAGCCAATAATCGCACGCAGGTTCCGTACAAAAGCTCCACTCATACACCTCGTCTGGTGTATCATCTGAAAGAGTCTCAATTCCGGTTTCTTTTTTTGCTCTCGGAAATGAACGCACGGCTCAAATGGCTCTCGCTTCCTCACAGGCGGTCCAAGGCTATTTATTCCAGCCAAACATTTGCTGCCTTTCCTTATCCGTTGTGGATGTGGTACCACAGCGCTTTAAGAGGGAACAGAATTACAGCTCACAGATTAAAGTTACGCAAGACATTTTTTGCACAGTTTTAAAAGGATAGGATACCTGTAGTTCCCCCCGTAAAATAAAAAAATCTGTCATTATTTTTTCACCCTCATTGCAAATCAAATCTGAATGTTCTTTCTTCTGTGGAACACAATCGATCAAAAGATTTGTAGCAGAACGTTGATACTGGGTTTTTTTTCCGGCTGAAATTTAACTGAGAATCATTTTTTGCTATTTTTATGTCTTATGTCAATAATATTAACATTATATTCTGTGCTCGTATACACAATATATTTAGTTTTTCCTCTTTTTTTATTTACTTCTATACTTTCATGTAATTCCAAGTAAGAGAGAGAGAGACCACACTGTATACATGCCAATCACAAAATAAACCCAAACTAGAAAAAAATGAATAAATACACACACTATAGCCCAAAAGTATTGGGACGCCCCTCCAAATAATTGAATCCAGGTGTGCCAATCACTTTCATGGCCACAGTTGTACATAATCAGTCTGTCTGACAATCCGATGGACGAATCTGGGTTTGGCGGTTGACAGGAGAACGGTTGCCTGACTGCATTGTGCCAAGTGTAAAGTTTGGTGGAGGGGGATTATGGTGTGGGGTTGTTTCTCAGGGTTTGGGCTTGGCCCCTTAGTTCCAGTGAAAGGAACTCTTAATGCTTCAGCATACCAAGACATTTTGAACAATTTCATGCTCCCAACTTTGTGGGAACAGTCTGGGGATGGCCCTTCCAGTTCCAACATGAATGCGTACCAGTGCACAAAGCAAGATCCATAAAGACATGGATGAGTGAGTTTGGTGTGGAGGAACTTGACTGTCCTGACCTCAACCCGATAGAACACCTTTGGGATGAATTAGAGCGGAGACTGCGAGCCAGGCCTTCTCGCCCAACATCAGTGCCTGACCTCACAAATGCTCTTCTAGAAGAATGGTCAAAAATTCCCATAAACACACTCCTAAACCATGTGGAAAGCCTTCCCAGAAGAGTTGAAGCTGTTATAGCTGCAAAGGGTGGGCCAACTCCATATTAAACCCTACGGATTAAGAATGGGATGTCATTAAAGTTCATGTGCATGGAAAGGCAGGCGTCCCAAAACTTTTGGCAATATAGTGTATGTCTGCTGTCACAATCGCTGTATATAAACGCATGAAGATGAAGATTCCAAAAGTCTTTAATTCATCACAAAGGTAATTCAAACACAGCTTCAGCGTAACACAGACGAGAAGGGACAAATTGAACTGAAAAACAGGAACCTATGACATTATGTAGAATGAAGCCGTGTGAACTGTAAAAAAGAAAATATGGGTTTGGAACAACATGAAGGTGCATAAATGGTAACAGGAGGTACATTTTTGGGTAAACTATTCTTTTAACTACTTTGTTTACTGGCTCAACACTTGCAAAACGATACTTGGAAATGACTGCAGGCTTGCATTGAAGTGAGATATCTGTTTGTTGAGTGTTTGCTCCACTTATTTTAATCCTGCCTGAAAAACTATTTTAAGGCCTTGCTTCTCCACCATCAGACTTATCTGCTTCTTTATGATTAGGTCCAAACAGAAGTGATTGTATTGGAGAGAATGGGATTGGATAGATAGGCCAAGATTTTGATTACCTATTCTATTACCTTTCTTTCTGCTCTGTCTGTAAGGTCCTCCTCGGTCTCTGTCATTTCTGTCTAGACCTTTAATATTTGTCTGTAGGGAAGATGCTGTTGGCTGATGGGATAGGAACAGGCTGAGGGTGAAGGTCATTCGCAGCATTACATTGGAGCTACTGTATCAGTCTGTTCCAACAATCATTTCATCTTACTGCCACTTCAAACTACTCAGTGGCATAAAAATACAAGCCTGTTCTGGTGAGAGCCGTTGTGTGATGGTTCACCCATTGAGCCGTGGCCTTCATGTGGGTTTAAGCTCGGTTTGTTCTTTTCTTAATTTTTCCCCTGTGTTCTCTCCACTGTGCTGTAAACAAAAACATGTAAAGGTTAAATGTGTAATGTAATTAACAGTTAGTGTTTATAAAAATATCAGCCCATGGTTTCACAGACTAAAATGCATGTTTGAGTTGTTTTAACTGAGCGCAACTATCTTAAAATATGTCAGTTCAATTATTTTGTCTCAAGGTGCTTCTTTTTTCGGAGAAACGTTTATAAAAGATACTTAAATGCCCTAATTGAAATTAGGCCTAATCCTGGCTTAGTCTAAGCCCTGTCTGTGAAACGGGCCTAATGGTGATGATACACGGGGCAACTTTTTGATGCCGTCAACGGTCAACCAGGTGAGACATAGGACCCATGACCGATCTAAAGTATCCAGATAAAAATTGGCTGCCCATTCTCAATGGGAAAGTGACCATAGCAACATCGCTCGGCAACATTCATCACCTTTAGTGTTAAACGAGGCTAAGCAAATGCATTTTCTTTTTTCTACAGAGCAAAAAAGATGTTTAAGGATGTTTTAAGGACCCCATTTACGTTATGGATCAAATAAAAGATGATAGAATTTTAATTTTTGCAGGGTTATTACAGTTAACTAAAACTAAAAGCATTTTTGTTAACTGAAATAAATCTGAAATGAAAACTAATTGACTTGGCAACTAACTGAAATAAGTAGAAATAAGTAGAAGAACTAATTCAATTACTAAGTCATTTAAAGGGGGCATAACACACACAGTTTCTGCCAATCTCATGTTAAACTTGAGTCCCTATAGAGTAGTATTGCATCCTTCATATCTCCGAAGAGTCTTTAGTTTGATCATATTTATAAAAGACATATACGCAGTACCGATTCTTTCCGAAAATAGCCGAACTCATGGAGGCGTGCAGTGGGCGGAGCTAAAGAGTCACGAGCACGCGCACACACACACACACACACACACACACACACATATACATCATGGCATTATCCCTGGATAAATTTCGATTCACTATACGTTCGTGTTGTTGACATTATATGCACTTTATGGCTGCCACTAACGACTATTTTTATATCGATTAATCTATCGACTAATTTATCGCAATAATTTTCAACAATTTTACTTAAAAACATTTAATTTAACTTGCAACGTTGGCCTTCAGTAGTGTACTATAAAAAAAGTATAAAGATAAACAAGCACTTGACAAAATGTAAAACTAAAATAGTAAAAATGTAAAAAGGTACAAATGTGTAAACCAACATAACAAAAAAAAGAGAATATCAGCAAATACTTTTTATATAGAATAGTGTTGTCACGATACCAAAATTATGACTTCGATACGATACCAGACTAAAATACCTCAATACCGATACTGAATCGATACCATGGCAAAAAACTGTTAAAGTAATTGAATAATATGACAGAACTTATTATTCAATTGTTTTATCATTGTTTCAGGGTTAAAAAAAACACTAAAAACTCACTTGGCCGGCATGTTCCTGCCCTGCTTCACACAGAATATTAGGTCCGGCCCTTTAAGAGCTGCACGGACCAAATTCATTGTAACACCTGATTTCTCATTCAACTCTGTATATGTTCACTAAAGACATATCCTGCGACTGCGTTTACTCGAATACTCGCCAGGACGTGCATCTTTACATATTTTTTACCATTCAAACTCAATAATCCGCGAAACTGGCGTCGCAATCTGTCGGAGTCCGGAAGCGCGCGCAAGCACGTCCCAAAAAAACCCTAAATAACGACTTGCATAGTGATGACGATTTCAAAACACGGCCTCATGAAGCTTCGAAGCGTTATGAATCAGTGAGTCGAATCATGATTCGGATCGCGTGTCAAACCGCCAAACTGCTGAAATTTGGCGATTCAAACCGCTGATTCGACTCGCTGATTCATAACGCTTTGAAGCTTCATGATGCCTTGTTTTGAAATCGTCATCACTATGTAAGTCGTTATTTAGGGTTTTTTTGCGCACAAAAACTATTCTCGCCGATTTATAAAGTTATTTTAGAACCACTGTAGTGAGATGGACTTTGTAACGACGTCTTTAGTACCTTTTAAGGGTCTTGAGAGTGTAAAGTGCCATTGAGCCAATGGAGGCCTTTCAGAGCCATCAGATTTCAACTAAAATATCTTCATTTATGTTCTGAAGATGAACGGAGATCTTACGGGTGTTGAACGACATGAGGGTAAGTAATTAATGACAGAATTTTCATTTTTGGGTGAACTAACCCTTTAACGCTGGGTTATTTGGGAAGCTGAACAAGATTATCTTTCCCTCACAACCAAAAACACACTTCTCTAGTGTCAACTCACCAATGTTCCTCGACAAGTTTTGCAGCTTCCCTCCACCACCCCATCTTCCTCACACTCACCTGGTTACTTTCCTAAACCAGACATACGGGGGGAGTACTCTGGGTTCGGGCCAAATACCGAGCTCGGAGCCCTCTCCTCGGACAGCACGCCAAATACGCATACCATTCATTCTATCTGACTTATTTGTAAGTGTGAACTCGTGAAAAACAAACTCAAGAATCCTGGAGGAGTGTATTTGCCACAGAAATACTCCAACTCTTTAACAGTGTAAATAAATCAGAATGCATAAAATAGCATTCGACTCATGAAATCAAAATCGATCTTATTTACTTTGTTAGCACACATTACAGGTCTCAGGGTGAACAATTAATCTGCGCAAGTTAATACACATACAAAAATTGTTTGCCGTGGTAATCTTTAATCAAAATCTGAAAAGTAACTGTCTGGAGTCTGGAATGGCGTTCCCTTTCCGATGACGGCAGTTTGACGGCTTGGGTTTGAATATCCTCAACCCCTCTCCTCCACCCGTTAGTCTGCTATGAGCGAGAGATGGAGAGGAGGAGCGCTCCTAAAGTAAAACCAAGTCCTCTATTCAATATTACGTTTCACTTGGAAATACGTCACAGCACTGAAATAAAATCAGCTGCAACTTCCGGTTTACCGGGACTTTAAAAGCTAACAGGAAACAGGCAAACGCGAATGAAGTTCACTACACAGCCTACATCAAATGAGACAGAGAGAGAGAACAAATTCGATTCATTTTGGAATTGAGTGACTGCAGGGGGAGATTTGAAATCTCTGATAATAATTTGAAGTAATCGAGGAGCACTATGGGAAGCCTCCTGCTGTGGTAACAGAGGTGGCTATATTTCAAATAAAAACCTGCATAAGGCCACCAGCACAGCCCCACAGCAGTAATCCAAATATGGAGATGTGAAGCAAATTACCTGTGAAAAAAGGACAGACGCGTTGACCGCCGCGAGCGGACCTCTCTCTGTTCAGCGGTGTGGATGCACAGACAGCATTACCACTCAAGCGGAGTCGCCAAAGCTCTTTTAGGTCAAATATTAGAGGGGTTTATGCAAATTGACAAATTGTTGAAGGCGGGTTGACGAGCAAAGGGCTGACTTTGTCATTCAAACATGTTTTTACTCTTTTGACATAATTATCCCTAGGTACACTACCTCTCTCTTTCTCTCGCGCACTCACTCAACCAGCAAGCGAAACGACGTACACACAGGGACACCTGCAAACACACACCGGCCCTTAAAGAGAGCAGAAAGACGTCATTAGCTCATAGCCGTCTGGTCCATTTTGTCAGCCCTGCAAATGACTTAATGGGTTGAGGTCTGGTTTTGTGCCCGCACACCTTTCATTTTACAGCTCCCATATAAGTACCCCAAACAACTATGACCCCCTCGGAGGGGTGAAACCGGCTTAATAGCACCATGTGACAGGTGACTGTGCAAGTTAGATGCATGTATTGTGCTCTTTCACCTCACGCGGCTGTGCAGTTTGTGTATATTGCGCCCCCCGTAGGATGGCAGCTGAACTGCAAGTCCTTTTGTTTGACTCTGGCAGGGAACATCGTGCTGATGCTGATGCTCATTTTGACTGACTTGATCTTATTGTGCAGCTCATGCTGTACGTGCCGATCCACCGCAGACAGAGAGAATAAATCAAATCTGCTTTCTTGTGTTTTCTCAGAGTATTATTACACAATAACGTATGTGCCACTCTAGTTTTCAGCAGCTTGATGCGAATTAATGGTGAGACAGCAGTGCAGTGCATCTGGAGGCTTTTTAGTCACTTAATTGCATGTTATTTCTGTATAAATAGACCTTTAAAAAGCATATTTTTTGAGTTTGTGCACCTCCAATATGCTTGCTGCTTCTATATCAGAGTTAGGGCTGTTTATGTTCTCAGCAATTTTAAGTCGACAAGTCCACAAGCAAATAAGCAGAGGGACAACATCACATACTGCCATAGTCGCCGCTGCAAAGGCAATTTAGTTAAGCTGTTACAGTCTGAAAGCTCTGTGTGTGTGTGTGGGGGGTGGGGGGGGGCTGTTGCTGAAGCATTTACCTGCATCTACCAGTTTACATTTCAACTTGGTTGAAGTGATTTTCTGTCAAAATGCTCCTCCACTTTCGGTTTTACATTTCGATATGATGTGAGGAAAAAAAATATAAGCATATATATTTACATCAGCAAAACTTCAAGCTTTCTGTGTCTGACAGATTCACTTTAAAGTCACCACAAAATCAAAATGGACAATTCTTATATTTTATGGAATATTGCAGTATTATTCATGTGCTATTGTAATATTTAATCAAAAAATCTCTTCATGTGACGTGTTTACTGACACAAGGATGGGGCAATCTGTCACTCACATGAGATCACAGCAATAGCAAACCACAATGATCCAACAATCCAATCAATTCAGAAAATAAAAATTCTTATTTTTTCTTATTCAGTAAGCTTTTTTCAATCAAATATACATCACAATCGGGAAGAAAAGACTATCGCAACTTCTGTTTCATGTCAACTTTAAGGATACACTAACCAAAAAGAATTACTTATGTTTATTTTTACTTATATTTATTTAGACTATAAATGTGTAAATAATAATAATGATAATCATTATTATTATTATTATGTTGGATTGACAAAATTATGTTGGAAATATGCTGATCCTGTTAACATGTTAGCAACGTGTTAAATCATGCTAACAACATGTTAAAACATTCTAGAAATGTGCAAAATAATGTTAACAAAATGCTCAATCATGCTAGCAACATGCTAAATCATGTAAACAACATGTTAAAACATGCTAACAACTTGTTAAATCATGTTACCATCATGTTAAATGTGTTACCATCATGTTACCAGCAACATTATATATCATGTTGACAAAATGCCAAAACATGCTAGCAAAATGCTAAATCTGGCAAACAACGTGTTATTTTTGGCTAACAACATGTTAAATCATGGTAACAACTTGCTAATTCATGTTAGCTATATGTAAGAACATGTTAACAACATGCTAATTCATGTTAGCTATATGTAAGAACATGTTAACAACATGCTAATTCACGCTAGCAACCTCTTAAAACAAAACACCTGTTAAAACATGCTAGCAAAACATGCTAATTCGTACTGGCGATGTCTTTCTCTTTCCACTTCACTAAATTTAACTTTGTCAAGCCAAGTTTCTCCCAACAAACTTTACTTTCTAGTTATTAGGGCCTGTTATTAGTGCTATTTTTCCTCTGTAGTCATGCAAAATTTCTAATGAAAATATTAGTCTTCAAACTCTGGCTTTGTCTAATTTAGCGAAGTTGATGAGTATATTTGATATTAGCACTGTGAAGTTTGAAGAGAAAAAGAGAAGCATCAACTGTCACACATCTATTGTGAGCTTGTCTAAGAGGCGTGATAGCTTTGAATCATTGAACCCCGCTTTATGGTGTTATAGACAAAGACTTCACTGGATTTTGCCTTTGTTTTTCAGTGTGTGTAATTCACATGTTGCCTGAAACTAAATCTGGTTTGGAGTCAAGCTGTGAAAGCTTTGACATACTATCTTGGATGTGTTTGGTTTCACAAGAACAATTTGCTTTAATTTCATAGTGAAAGTTTCACAGAAGGTTACTGAGCAACTGCCAAACTATTGTGATACGATTACTATTATGGTTTGATTATTAAAGTATGATATATATTATTAAGAAATACAAGAACAAAAACTTGATTAATCTTTAAAAAAAAAAATTAGTGATTTGAGTAATTATAATTTTGGTTTTCCTTATAAAGCATATTAAAGTGGTCATATGATGGGTCTAAAAAGAACATTATTTTGTGTATTTGGTTTAATTCAATGTGTTTACGTGATTTTAGGTTAAAAAAAATAATTATTTTACACATACTGTACATTATTGTTGCTCCTCTATGCCCCTCTCATCGTTCTGAAAAGCGCGGTGTGCTCTGATTGGCCAGCGATCCAGTGAATTGTGATTGGCCTGAATACCTTAAGCATCTGACGGAAATGTCACGCTTCTTACCATATCTGGAACATCAGCTCGCAAAGTAATATTGACAGATGAAAATGTCGGTCCTACCTTATCAATTTGCGCCCGAATCTGATCCGGATGATGCAGATGACCAAGCTCAACGTTGCCAGCGCGACTGGACCAGTCAGTTTGCATTTGTTTTCGTAGAAACAACAAAGACGTAGAAACGGTCAGGTGCTAGAAACAGTCATCCGAAAAATGGGCAGCACACAGTCGAATATTTGGGTTGTACTCTTCTGGAACAGAGTTGTAACTAAAGCTTACTACACTGTAAAAACGAACAAGCTCATTCAACTTAAAATAATTTGTAACCTGGCTGCCTTGAAATTTTGTGTTAAGCTAGCTAAGAAACTTAAATTGTTTGCACATATATTGGAGTTCCTTAAACATAAAATTAATTGTTGGGATAACAAAGATGAAGCTGACAAAATAGTCTGAGCAACTTTAATTTAAAAGTTTAATGAAAAAGTTTTTTAGTTACTCCAACAAGACATTAAAAGTTCAATAAACTAAAATCCCAGTTGAGGCAACATACAATGAGTTACACCAACAAACTTTTTCTGCCATCTTAAGTTGTTTAAACTAAGTATCTTGTTGAGTCAATTTATAATTAATAGTTGTGCCAACAATGTAAAAATTGGCTTAACTACGCATTTTGTTGAATCAACTCGTTTTTTTAAGGCAGCCAGGTTACTTTTTCAAGAATAGTTAGTTGTAGTTGGAATGTTAAGTTCATACAACAGACTGAACTGCGTAATTTGCCCACACAACTCAAGTTTCTGTTTTCTAATACTACTACATAAAAATGATTCATTGACATAGAAGACTTTGTAGAATAATAGCAGAATGCTATTTTACTTTTATTTTCATTTAAAAATCGACAAAATAGCTACAAAATTACATTTCATATTCACATTTCTGTTGTTGTGAAATATAAAAGCTAAAGTTTAAACTGCTGAAAATTGCCATTTCATAACGTTACATGAACATTTACCTAAAAAAAGTATGCAAATGAGCTTCAGTATACAAAAGAACTGTAAATATAGAAATAAAAAGTATTTCTTCCTTAAAGTAGAACAGCTTACTGCCTTAAAGGGATAGTTCACCCAAAAATGAAAATGTGATGGGGTTTTTTTCTGCTTACCCCCAGGCCATCCAAGACGTAGGTGTCTTTGTTTCTTTAGGAGAACACAAATGATGATTTTTAACTCCAACCGTTGCAGTATCCAGTTGTATAATGCATGTCAATGGTGTCAGTAGAGTATAAGAGCTATGAGAGTAAAAAACACATAGACATACGAATCCATATTAAACCCTGCGACTCGTGATGACACATTGATGTCTTAAAACACGAAACCATCGGTTTCTGTGAGAAACCGAACTGTACTTGTTATCATTTTACCTCTGACCAGACGAATGTCATCAGGTCTCCAGACCGCCATTGCTTCCAGCGAATAAGGTCAAAATACTGCCGTGATCATAGATATATATATATATATATATATATATTCTTCATTAGTGCCTGCGTGGAGCGGTCAAATGAAGAATCTATGTATATATCTATGATCACGCAGTATTTTGACCTTATTCGCTGGAAGTAATGGTGCTCTTCAGACCAGACCAGACATTCATCTCAGAGGTAAAATAATAGCATAAATACTGCTCAGTTTCTTACAGAAACCGATCGTTTTGTGTCTTAAGACATGTGTCGTCACAAGTCGCAGGGTTTAATATGGATTCGTATATCTATGTGTTTTACTCTCATAGTTGTCATATTCTAAACAGGCCCCAGTGACATGCATTATACAACTGGATACTGCAACGGTTGGTGTTAAAAATCTTCATTTGTGTTCTACTGAAGAAACAAACACACCTACATCTTGGATGGCCTGGGGGTAAGCAGAAAAACATCAAATGTTCATTTTTGGGTGAACTATCCCTTTAAAAGAGATGTAGTTAAATTGAAATGTTTTGATAACAGTAAGCAGCTGGAAATTGACATTACATAACATGTACATTTAACATTTATCTTAAAAAATATGCAATATGCAAACTAGTTATAGTAGACAAAAGTATCTCCTTTGCCAGTAGTGCTTGGCTGCTTCTGCCTTCCTCAGTCGAGAAGATGAGAAGACCAACGTCAACTTCTGTTATTGACTCTTGTTCGGAACCTGTAGTCTAAAGAACATAATTAAGTATTTAGTAATTAAATTATGACATGGGGGTGAGTAAATTATCAGCAAAAGTTTATTTAAAAGTCAACTTATCCTTTAATGTTATGAAGTGACGAGAATACTTTGTGGGGGAAAAAAAACAAAATAAAAACTTTGTTCAGTAATTTCTTTTTCCAATTTCATCAAAATATCTTAATTTGTGTTCTGAAGATGAGCGAAGGTCTTACAGGTTTACAAACAGTAAAGATTTTTATTTGAAATCATGGTCCTTGGTGATTCATATCATTCAAAACAATGGCTACTGTCATAATAGGTATTAGTTTTGTTTTATCTGTATGCGTTTTTTTTTTTTTCACTCTGAAGTGACGGTAGCTGGTATCACCAAGGACCACTGTTAAAAAAATACCTACTTCTTTGATGAACTGTAGCTGAGTAAGTTAATAGCAAATTTACCAAAACCTTTAAAGGGTTAGGGTTAATTCTGTCATTAATGACTTACCCTCATATCGTTCGACACCCGTAAGACATCTTCTTAGAACCAGTTTCTACTTCCAGAAGTTCATCTTCTGAACACAAATGAAGATATTTTAGTGTAAATCCGATGGCTCAGAAAGGCCTCCATTGGCACAATGTACATTACACTCTCAAGACCCATAAAAGGTACTAAAGACGTCGTTACAAAGTCCATCTCACTACAGTGGTTCTACAATAACTTTATGAAGCGACGAGAATTAGTTTCTGTGCGCAAAAAACCCCCCTAAATAACGACTTATATAGTGATGATCGATTTCAAAACACTACATCATGAAGCTTCGATGCATTATGAATCCTTCGAAGCTTCATGATGTAATGTTTTGAAAGTTATTGTAGAACCACTGTAGTGAGATGGACTTTGTAACATCTTTACTAGCTTTTATGGGTCTTGAGATTACAAATTACATTGTGCCAATGGAGGCCTCACTGAGCCATCAGATTTCAACTAAAATATCTTTATTTGTGTTCTGAAGATAAACGGAGGTCTTACGGGTGTGGAACGATATGAGGGCAAGTCATTAATAATAGAATTGACATTTTTGGGTGAACTAACCCTTTGATAAATGTTTTTTTTTTTATTGTGACAACAGTTAACAATGTCATAAACTCAATCAATTCACGCACCTCACAGACACGGATTAAACTGTTGGGATCCGCCTTTAGTATGCTTCATTATTCGCGTTTTTCACGTTAAGCGTTTTAGAATTTCCCCACTGCACTGCCTTTTTTGGTTGACTTGTTTTTTGTTTTTTTTCCTTTAGAAAATAGCAGTGTGCTCAGTTTTTGAAGGGTGCGTCTCAATCAGTTCCCTGGTTCAGTAGTCAGAAGCCAATGACTACTGAACTAGGGAGCTGATTGAGGCAGTCTTAATGTCTCTAGGCAACCGCTGTCCTGTCAGTCTAATCAAGGTAACGGTCGCCACAACGCAAGACCCGCCTCTCGATTCATTTCATTGGAACTTCAGCACTCAGAGCGCTCCTTCTAACGCGAAGCTCTAGGCGTGCAAAAGCAGCGCGCATAACGCTCTCTGCAAACCGACATCTATTCAAAAAAGGCTCTCGCTGCAAAAACACGTTCTGTGTGTTCTGCCTCGGCGCTCGTCGATATCAAAAATGACTGAGATGGCCAATCAAATCAAAGCAGGCGGGGTTTTCGTTCTCTTGTCTCGTGCAGCCTTCACACAGACAAAGCACTTAAATATATAACTTAATGCCATGATGGGGACTCTATTCTTTCCGGTGAAATCACTAAACAAAAGGCCCACAAACGTGTCCATGCTCTTAATATACATTCATTGAACATCTTTGATTTTAATGAAGAAAAAAAACTTGAGGGCGGATTAGAACCTGAAACCTTTGACACTATGAGCACTACCACAAGACCACTACGAAACATGTTTAAAGCGGATGCATTTATTCACTAACAGGAAGAATCCCGAGACGAGACTAATGATATATCTGACGCAAACTACACGTTATTTGCAAATAGTCCGAAAATTATTATTCCCAAATAGAATTAGAGGTAGAATTTTCTTTATGCTTTATAAAAATAAGACATAGTGGCATAAGACATTTGTATTGCATACAATATAGGTTATGGTCATTTCATGGCTTTCTGAGGTAAATTTTACATTTTGTGACTGTTTACAAGCTGTTTTAATGATATCCAAGGGCTGAAACAGTGCTTACACGAGACATTATTCTACATTCAATCCTACGACATTAATTCGTTGCCCCGTGATTCAATTGTGGTCACAAATTAAAAACGAATTCCCTCCTTTTAGGAAAATAGTGGCCGCATTGTTTGTTAACTCGTTTTAATTATAAATGAGGGAACGAATTACAATGCAGCCACAATTTAATAAAATGAGAATATAATAAGTTAAGTGAATTAATTCTTAATTTGTTAATTTGTTGACACAATTTAATTATAACGAGGAACGAATTCGTAGAACGAGTTATACATCCGTGGTCATGTGTAAAACACTGTGACATGCAGACAAAAATATATTTATTGTGGCCACCAACAACCCTGTGTAATATTTATCTAGTTTACACTCAGTTTAACAATCATTTACATAAAATAAGAAAGTTAGCTCTTACCTCAGCAACTCTTGATTCAAAATGGCAGTTTCTGGCGCATGCTGTGGAGGGCTCATAGGAGAGATCGGCGGGGTTTCCCGACGTATTTATGCAGGGGCCGCTCAAACAACTTAGAAATCTATGTTGCCTGAACTACTCTGATTAAACGGAGTAGTTGGGCACTGCTAAACTTAATATCTTAAGTATACTCAACATTTTAGTTGAACTGACTTATGAAAATTAGTTGAGGTAGCAAAAGCCTCAAATCCTTTTTTACAGTGTAAAACTAAAACTAACCCTTTAATTTTTACAAAGAATATCTCTTTGGGTTTGAGACTTTTTATAACTTTGTAACTTATATCTACGGTGGCCCAGTAGTGCACAACACAACGCAATATAAAAAGCAAAAACAAGTCACAACACAACAAAAAAGCCACAACACAACTAAATCAAGTCACAACACAATGGAAATGCTCCCAACCACACGGTGGTTCTCGGAGCGCAGTAAAGTTGCCACCGTTCTATAGAATCATCAATCTTACAAAGATATCAATACCACAATTAGTTTCAACAGTATGTAGGCTAGCCATTGTTTATCGACATGAAATATAATTTAAAAATCACCTACATGCATTATAGCTGCATATTTATGCTCAAGAATGCTTTGTTCCGCTACCATGGCGCATGACACCTGAGGGAACGTCTGCCAATTGCACCAAGTGGTTGAAACTTATAATTTGTATTAAATAAAATTACTTTTAACATTTAAGTAAACAGACATGTTCAAATTCCACAGCTTGATTGTATTGGTAAAACTGACTTAGTAATGCACAACACAACATTGGAATTTGAACATAAAAAAAAAATGTATTCATACAAATTATGTTTCAAACACTTGGTGGAATTGGCAGACGCTCCCTTAGCACCGTTGCAGCGGGTAAAAGCGTTCTTGAGTATAAATATGCAGCTATAATGCATGTAGGTGATTTTGAATTCATATATAGACTGGCGAATCTATAGATCAATGCAAGGAAAACTAACTTTACCGCACTCCGAGAGCCCCCTAGTGGTTGGGAGCATTTCCATTGTGTTGTGGCTTTTTCGTTGTGTTGTGGCTTGATTTCATTGTGTTGTGGCTTGATTTCGTTGTGTTGTGGCTTCATTTCATTGTGTTGTGGCTTGATTTCGTTGTGTTGTGGCTTGATTCGGTTATTGTCACATGTTAGTCTGTTTTGGTTGTGTTTTTGATTCTGTCACGTGTTCCTTTGTCTGTTTCCTATACCCTCGTTAGTCTAGTTCTGTTCAGCTGTGTCTTGTTAATTATCTCGTTTCTGTTCACTAAGTTCCTCCCTGTTCATTCACTCCTTTTCTGGTCACCGTTATGTTAAGTTGTGTGTTTTGCCTACATTTAGTTTATTGTGAATTAAAATATGTCTGAATCTGCATCTCCTGTGTCCTCTGCCTGTTCCTGAGCACGAACCCGTAACAGTTATGTTGTGGCTTTATTTTGTTGTGTTGTGAACTTATGTATGCTTTTTAAATTTCGTTGTGTTGTGCACTACTGGGCCACCGTATATATCTTATACATGCACAAAGAGCTACATAACACACTAAAGAGAACGGAAAACAAGAAATCGCATCATATGACCTCTTTAATATACAAATAGACATTCTGGTGACAGTTCTGCAATATTTTTTTTTTTTTGGGGGGGGTATAGTTTTTTATTTCTGGAGCTCTCATGTTTGCCGATTCCCCTTAATGTGCGAATTTGAAAATAACTATAATAATTTGCCGTTTTATTTTTAATCATATAAGGCTTTCTGCCATTAGAGGCAATGCATGTTAATCATCAGCATGCTCTACACACGTTATTAAGATTTCTCTTAATCATTTCCCAGTGAAAGGAAACTGTGGTCTGACTTTTCACAACTACGAACAATAATCTCAGCAGGGCCCTGTTTCAAAATACGAGCCACTAGTCAAGGTCAGTCGGAAATGTGTTATTAATTTTCCCTGTGACAATAACTTCCTGCGGTACTCCATAATATCGCTCATCAAAAGAGAACAATGATTTGACCCAAACTACTCACCGAAATAGACTGCAACAGCCTCCTGCTGACAGCCAATTGAATTCCTCTCCCTCCTGCATCCATTCTAAATGAGCGTGCATGAGCGGCGCCCGGCTTCTGATTGGATCAGGAAGTGTTGGCCTTGGACACCGTAACTACGGGAACTGAAACAGCAGCATAATTTGATTGCATCACATTGTTCATTTGCTTGCTGTCGGATCTATTATGAAATTCAATTTAAATCATAGCGATAAGGAAATTAACGTTAATTTGGTGCTAATGAGAGTCTAAATGATGAATGCACACACACAAGCAGGAGGAAATGCTTCTTTCTTATGATGTTAGTGCTTTATATTGTTATAGTTCATCAAGGCAACATTTTTCATCAGCCTCATAGTGCTGGGAGCAGATGGCCAGAACTACGAGATTCTGTGCAAAGCTTGGGAGATTCGGACCACACTTGTACCGTTGGGTTTCAGACGTGAGCGTGGCCAAGCTGTGCAGCAAATGGGACAATGCGGTCGACCTGTCAGAACCTATTTAAACCAATTCACATGGCACGGGCACCATATGTACCTGCACCCTGACATGCTGGAGTCCAGCAGCAAAGACTTGGATGCAGGCCAGAGAAGACATTTAAAGGTATAGGTCACCCATAAATTCTCTCATTAAATCACTCACCCTCATGTTGTAAAAAATCAGTATCGCTTTCTTTGTTATACGTGCAACACAAAATGAGACAATTTGAGGAGAACAGACAAAAAAAAACATAAAACCTGCTAGGCCAGGATTCGTACAGAGCCCCTAAAGGGACAAAAAATATGAGAGGGAAGGAAAAAATATATTTCAATGCTTATACATTCGCATGGCGGGGGGGTTGAGTTTAATTTTTACAATTCAAATTTTCAGATAAAGACTAGATTTTATTTTAAACTGCATTTTTTAAAAGCTCCAGGTTTGTCAAATATATAAATTTGTTTATAATAATAATAATAATAAGAAGAATGTAATTATTACTATTATTGTTATTATTACTAAATCAAAATATTCAACAAAATAAGAAATATCTGTATTGTAATATTTCACTTTCAAATAAAACATGATTATTTAAAGGTGCAGTGTGTAATATTTATGTGGATCTATGTTTTCAGTGGTGTATAAAGTGTAACTTACATAATATGTACCTTACATAATAAACCGTTATGTTTTTATTACCTTAGAATGAGCCATTTCTATCTACATATACCGCGGGTATATAGGTCTTGATTATGATTTCACTTTCTTATACAGTATATATATATATATATATATATATATATATATATATATATATATATATATATATATATATATATATATATATATATATATATATATATATATATATATATATATATATATATATATATATATATGGGGGTGATTAGAAGGCCATGATGGACAGGGGTTAATGGGCAAATTTGGCCAGGATGCCGGGGTTACACCCCTACTCTTTATCGAAGGACATCCTTGGATTTTTAATCCACACCACAGAGAGTCAGGACCTCGGTTTAACGTTTCATCCTAAGGACGGATGAGAGACTTTGTGGAGGAACAGGCTGAAATTTAGTTATATGGACCATTTATAACGGAGTGTCTATTTACACCAAGTGCAAAAAGCGTGCCTTGTTGGCAAGTGCTATTCACACTAGCTCTGTCTAACAATGCCTGTTTGAGCCAAACAAGATGGAAATTTAAAAAAAGATGTGCATATTCAATGTCCTCAGTGGTGTAATCAGTAAAATGTAAAGCTTAGGATTCTTGGTTTTGACGCGATCGACACAGGTTCGAATCCGCCTTTTGCCGAGCTCGTTCTTCTCCCTTCTCCCTTTTCTCATCACATATCACATCGGAAAGGCATTTACATTCACAAAAAATTAAGAAAATGTACTAAAAAGGGAATTAAAGTATGAAACAAAACAAAATGTTTAAAGGGGTGATGAATTGAGAAATCAACTTTCCCTTGAGCTTTTGATATATAAAAGGTCATGGTAATATAAGAATATCCTGTACGTTTCAGAGCTGAAAACTTCCTTGTTAGTAAAAAAAAAGCTTTTATTGACACCAGGCCCAGCAAACGATCGATCTCAGAATGTGCCCGGCTATGACGTGAGAGTGTAGTGAAGCCTCAACAGAAGAAGAACAATGCCTGTAGCCCCGCCCACCAACTTGTGCCACTAACATAACAGCTAAGATCAGCATAGAGCTAAAAGACATCGAATTTATAAGCAGTAAACATACCACATAAGCTTTTCGGATTCTGATTTTTAAGCATTCGGATTTCAGTATTATGAATTCATGGATGAACTTTATTTTTAATGAATATCCAGCTCACGTGCGGTGAAGACATTGCTCGTCTGTTCCTTAATTTAACCACGGAGTCATTTGTAAACAAGAGACTGGATTTGCAGAAAGGATGAGATTACATGAACGAATGAAGCAACACACTAATGTGAGTAAAAACATTTTTTTTATATATGATAGTATTGCATTGTTACAGATCGTTTGATATCTATGGATTATGTGTACGTGTCTAACAGAACATACCGTAGCACGCTGTCACAGGCTGGAGAATACTTTATTTATTGTATTCTTGGTTCATTACTGTCTTGATGTACGTTGTTCACTCTCTTGACTCAATATTTGAACGGCGCGTGTGGTGTACAGTTCGCGGTTATATTCATCGATCAGGCGGGCCAAGTAACGTTAATAAAATAATATAATTCCAGTCAATCGCAGGTGGATGAGAGATGAATCCTTGTGTTTGTTTGATAAAGACATTTTGCGAGCCCTGGCTGTGGGCTGGGCGATTCATTCCGGTTGCCGTTTGCCACACACTGTCACTGACAGGGAGAGCAGAAGCTCATTAAATATGCAAATCTTATCCAATCCTAGCCGGGGGCGTTTACTTCCAAGTCTTCAGTGCAGCACGCCCATCAAAACTGAGCATTTTTCTGAGGGCCTCAAAACCAGGTCAGAAAAATAGCCTATTACTTATTCATTATGATGTTTTTTAATGTAACACGCGAACGCAATAAGTTGACCTCAGACAACAGTATAAAAAATTTCAAAAAGCCAGTTCATGACCCCTTTATTAATAATAAAGTATTTATTGGGTAGGGTTAGGCGGAATCCATTTAATGATTTGAATAAATATAATCATTTACACTGTTATCACTATGTATATCCTGTTAATGTACAACAATACTGAGGTGCAAATAGTATGTATCTGTCAAAATAAAGTATAAATTGCATGTAATTACTATTTACACATATTGCAAAGAACTACTTTTACATGGTGTATATCACTACTTTAGTAAATAGCATCTAAAGTTATTTTCACTTAGTGTAAATATCATCTATCACTAAGAAAATGTTATTTTCACTTAGTGTAAATAGCATCTATATAGCCACTGCCTTTTTATAATACCTTAGTCCTCTTTCATTGCATTCTTTTTTTTTTCTCATGTTGTGTTCCACATAATTCAAACGACATGAGGGTGAATAAATAATAACATAACTTTCAATAAGATCTCTTTAAAAAAGTAGACTGAAAGAGAAGAAAAGCACAAAGTACAAGCACAAGAAGAGGAAGGTGAAACAGACATTGCACAAAGAAAACGAGAGGATGGGTGAAACAAAGGGGCGTGAGAGAAAAAGCAACTGAAAGACGGGGTGAGAGCATTAGAACCACGACATCCGTTCGGGAGTGCTTTAAATTCACTGTGGTCTGTAGGAACCTAAATTCAGCGGAATGAGTGAAGACTTGAGTGGATGGGACTTAAAGGACATAGATGGCCCCTCTCGACTCAGCCACTCTCCATCTACATTCTGCCTCTGTCTATTCAACAGCATCAAGCACAGGGAATCAATGACACCTATGATAGCCCAGTCCAGCATCACCCTGCCAAAGGACAGCGGCGAGATTGCTTCTCTCCCTCTCAGCGGTACAAAAGCAGCTTCAGGTGAAGGATTCTTCAGTGGACCGCAGAACCCCGCTGAGAGAGCCTCTCTGAAATGATATCTATATCGCGGGCCGGAGTTGAACAAGGATTTTTTTTAATACATTTATGAAGCTGCTCCCCGAGAGATCAGTAGCCTCATCTCAAGCAAAAAAAGTTCAGCTTCTCACATGGACGAGGTGATGGCAAGCCAACGTGTAATGGAAAATAAACTAATTAACAGGATGCAGTTGGTTGCTGAATCCTAAGATGACAGGAGTAGGAAGAGATGGAAGGGAAAACTCTAAATTTAGTGTTGCTTTACAGCAATAAGACACGATCAAATGCATAACTCCACTGAAAATGTTGTAGCGGCTGCCAGCCACCGGTGACGGTAGTCATAATTCTGGCCCTGTTAAAGTGATGAGAATTATTTTAGTACTGCCTCATCCCTACCCAATTGGCACCTGTGCCCGCACATTTTAACGGTCCCGTGGTTGCCGCATGGCCAAGTTTCTCTGTGAGCTTATGAAAATAGCAGGTACTTGGAATATATTATCAAACTAATGCACTCTGATGAATTACCAAAGAGTTTCTGATCTCTTAAAGGAGCAGAGACCATGATGATATGATTTTCTTCTTTCTGTTGGGCTATATAATGATGCTAATGAGTTTATTTATTTTATTTTGTGAAACTTTCTTTATAATTGTTAGTATATTTTTTTCAGTGCCAACTATGAATATTATTATCATTAGGTCTAACTTGATTTCTTTCTGTTGGAGAGGCTATTCTGGTTTATAGTTATTATTTTCATAGTTGCATTAAAGGATTCATATTGATTATTTTTAACCCTGTATGGTACTCATTATGTCTAGCACTATTTTACTTATTAGATTTTTTTTTTCTGACATAAACTTTGCATCATAATAGAAAATTATCACAAAAAAAAATCTTATAATAAATACTTTTCAATGAAATGAATATTTCTTAAATAAATAATATTTCTTAAATCATTAACATGAGTTCTTCAATGTTGTTTACAAAAGCATAAAACAATTTGTTTCCCTTTCCATATTCCCAGTTCTCTTGTGTAAGAAAAACTAATTTTATTTGATTAAATAACATGTTATGTATGGTTAAATGCAGTTATATCATGGTAAACACAAATAATAAACATAAATAAATAATTTAATAAAAGCTAATGAGAACACGGATTAGTGCAATTGTCCATACACCGTAAAAAAAAAAAAATAATAATATATATATATTATATTTGTTTTTAATTTTTTTTAGGGATGCCACAATTCTCAATATAATATTGAACTGTTCGTTACGGCATTCACGGTTCAATACACGCTTGTGAATTGCGTTTTTTTTTTTTTGTTTTCCATTTAATTAATTATTTTTCTACAAATTCTATAATTTGCCTCTATCCCAATATACTGAACAACGCAACATACATTCACGGAACACACGTCAGTGGGAGAGTTATACTCACGGAACATTATAGTTATATATTATCCACAATCACGAAAGTTCATTATTTGCATGCGTTTTAAAGCCTTGCCGGTTAAACATTTCATTCGCGTGCACTAAATGCCTGTCAAACACGTGATTACTGGACTAAGTAGTCGTCTTACTGCGCTAAAACTGTCAAATACACACAAGGTTAACATAAACAAAGTCGGTTATGTCTAAAGTGAAAGTAAAATCGGCGTGTGTCTGTATATTAGATGTACGCAGGTCTTAAATTGACAGCAGCGCAGCCTAGTGAACATGCTGTCCTTAAAGGGATAGTTCACCAGTATTAACTGTATTTTTTATCCAGTATCCATTATAAAAACTATTGGTCGATTAATCGGTTATCGGCAAATGTGGTCCAAGTAGTGGACATTATATTTCAGTGAATTTCTCTGACATCATACATGCCACAGTTTTAAGTCCTGTAAAGAGCACATTCGAGGCTTTGCAGAGATACCAAATGTTTGGAGGTTTCACCAGGACAACAACTTCTTCTTGGTCTTTAAAAACGGCTGACATTAATGTTTAGCACTCTTATGGAAAATTATATTTTTCATGTATAATTTAAATCGGATTAATTTTCAAATTGTTTGTTATAAATCAACATCTCAGGAAAATGTTATGGGGTTTCTAATCAAAATATGACTTTCTGTTACAAAACAGGGCATTAGTTTCATAAATGTCCACTGTAGAGGACGACAGGATTTAAATCACGTTTATCAGGCATTTTGGAGACATAACAAGTGAATAGGGAAAGAAATTACATATCAATATTCCTATGAAATATTAGATATTATTATGAAAATGTTGCTAATTATTACTCCCATTATTACACTTCCTTTTTCATTAAATGTTGCACCAAGAACACAGATGCAGTCTATAGATCAGTCCTTCCAGAAAAATGCGGCTTTTTTGTGTGATTGTTGCGGGCAAAAATCCTTGATTATGCGGCACGTTTTCTTAAAAAATGCGATGGAAAATGCAGGATATTTATGCAATTTTATGCGATAAAATTGCGGGAACTTGCAAAAACTGCGGTTTGATGAAAAAGAGAAAAAAAGCACTACATCACAGAAAGTGCTGGGAATATTTAAGTTCTCATCTTGTTTTATTGAAGACCTTATAAACACATGGCTCAAATTTACAAAACATTGAATCAAACAACTTCTGTAGCTTTACAAAAGGAATATGCTACAACTTCTGAAAAAATTTATAAATAACTTCCTGTTTTACAGAGGTAGCTATACAAAAAAGACATTTGAGTGCTTCCAATGCACAAAGTGCAATCATTTAAAGGGTTAGTTCACCCAAAAATGAAAATTCTGTCATTAATGACTTCCCCTCATGTCGTTCGACACCCGTCAGACCTACGTTCATCTTCGGAACACAAATGAAGATATTTTAGTTGAAATCTGATGGCTCTGAAAGGCCTCCATTGGCACAATGCACTTTACACTCTCAAGACCCTTAAAAGGTACTAAAGACGTCGTTACAAAGTCCATCTCACTACAGTAGTTCTACAATAACTTTATGAATCGGCGAGAATAGTTTTTGTGTGCAAAAAAAAACCTAAACAACGACTTATATAGTGATGACCGATTTCAAAACACAGCATCATGAAGCTTCGAAGTGTTATGAATCAGCGAGTCGAATCATGATTCGGATCGCATGTCAAACTGCTGAAATACGTGACTTTGGCGATTCCAAACCGCTGAATTGACTCACTGATTCATAACGCTTCAAAGCTTCATGATGCTGTGTTTTGAAATCGGTCAACACACCGGGAAACTGCTTTGCGCGGTCTTTTGCTGTTATTTTTGTTGGCAGATGGGAATTTGCGTGCTTCATCATGGTTTCAGCGATATCTATGGTTTCACCACAGGGGTTTGCAGCTTTTCGATGACGTTCACGTCGGGTAATTACGTCACTTCAAAACGTTCCCATGGCAATAGGGGGAAATGGCGGCTCTTGTGTGAAGTAAACGAAAATTTTTCAACTTTCTGCTAATATATATGACTTTTTTGCAACAAAAATGCGGAGATTATGAAATCATGCTAGCCCCGCATATTTTGCACACGGAAATAGGCAATTTACGCGGCAAAAGTGCAGCATATTTGAAAAAATGCGGCCCCCACATAAATATGCGGACTTTGGCTGATTATGCATTAAATCATGCGATCGCATAATCACGTTTTTCTGGAGGGACTGATAGATACATTGTATTGAATGGGAAAACCCATGTATGGCCATTTCCCCCGCATATTTCATAAAGTAAAATGGTATATCAATGCATTCCGTTATATCTTTCATAACATCCTTAAACAAAGTTTGTTTAAAAAAAATCCTGAAACCTAAAAATTGATTGGTGAATTAAAAATAAATCCCATTGTTTTTGCCTAAACATGCAATTTCATGTCTTTTTTTTTTTTAAATGGTGTCAACTACAGAGGACATATCAACATATGAAGAAAATATAATTTTTCGAAAAGGTTTTTTTTTCTTTCCCCTATTGTTTCTTATGTTCTAAACAATGTAATGACATGAAAAAATAGGGGGGGGGGGTCCCAGGAATATGGCAACATTCATATTTTGTCATGTTTTCTTATGTTAGATAAAGTGGATCAGTTAACAACAACTAATCGAATTAACTTATCGAAGTTGCAGTGCAAGAATAATGAAAAAAAAACAGCAAAATGTGTTTAATAGAGCACTTCAGTCTCTTCTGTAAGGGTGACATCAGGGAAAGAAGACTTGAAGGAAAAATCATGCGGCTTAAAAACAACAAATGACTGGTTACTATGAAGACCCCCCTTTTATTTCCAAAAACGCATTATGCTGTCAGATGACTACACTGTATCATAAAGTCTGCTTTGATAGGATGTCCGTTTGATACTATTTTTGGCACAAGCGAACCTACATGACATTTAAAGATGGTGTAAAAGTAGTTCTCTGGGTGTTACTCCCAAGGTGGGAGGTTCATGTCATAAAACCACTTCTTGCCACTCACTTTCATGACACATAAAGACCCAGGTGTCATGGAAATGCGTTCTGAGTTTTACAACAGTCAGTAATGGTTGGCGAAGACTTGAATGTGCAGTCCTACAGCGCCTGTTGCAAACGGCTTGACTTCACTTATAAAACAACTAATCAAGGCAGTCAATATTATGACAGCATACTGAGGCATCTCCTCCATACGCTTACATTCAAACAGAAAAGCATCTCTACCTCTTGGGATCCTGCCATGTTGCAGTGACAGTAGGAGCTAAACTCATTAATTTTCAATGAAATTTAGCAACTTCCAGCGACAGTGACCGTTGGCAACAGGATGTGGGCGTGTCCAATTATGAATCAAAGTTGAGAAAAGTTTGACTGTATGCAAATGTGGAGCAAAGTAGCGACTACCAATGGGAAGATCCGTCTCCAACAATTCAATAGGTAACTGTGACAATTTTCTCTGACAATCTTTTACACACCATTTTGTTGTTTCTACGTGAACAAATGTTGTAGGTTGGCACTATTGAAGGGTCTACTTAAAGGGGTGGTTGATTATGATTTCACTTTTTAAACTTTAGTTAGTGTGTAATGTTGCTCTTTGAGCATAAACAATATCTGCAATGTTACAACGCTTAAAGTTCAAGGCAAAGGGAGATATTTTCATTTAAAGAAATAGCTTTTTAAGGACTACAACAAACAGCTGGTAGGGACTACACAAGCTTCCTCCCAGCTTAGTGACATCACTAACCCTGAAATTGACATAAACCCTGCCCCAGAGAACACACAGCAAAGGGGGTGAGATCTGTATCATGACAGAATATGCTAATCAAATAAATTAATTAACTTACCATTCAGAAACGTCCTGTCTCTCCATCATTGTCAGACTCTGGTTTGAACATAAAAGGCTGAACAGTTTCAGTGAGTGTCTGCGTGAGGAGAGCTGCTAACTGGAGTTCTTGAAGCTCCGCCCCATGAGCAGCATCTCATTTGCATTTAAAGGGACCCTCAAAAAGTGACAATTTTAACATGCCATAAAAAAAATCTGTGGGGTATTTTGAGCTAAAACTTCACAAACACACTCTGGGGACATCACAGACTTGTAAAAAGGCACAATCAACCACCCCTTTAAGGGTGAAAAGACCTGCTGTTTGTATATCGATTATCATTTGGACCCTCTAGCCATGTCTATTACACCCCTTGAATAAAGAGGCATAGAAAAACCTCTCAAGCCCTCTACTACTATTGACTTCTCTCAATAAAAGTAATAAGGAAATAACTTGGAATCAAGTACATTTGGGATAAAGAAAAGGAGAGAGTGAACCTCAGCCTGACTAGTGCATCCAAAACCAGACTTCAAAAGGTTCCTATCAGCAATGTGTGCGGCGAGATGTATAGCCTATGTTATCGGGATAAGGAGCTGCGGGAGCTTTGCTGTAGTAAAACACTACATACTCTCTGAGAGAAGTTATCAGAAACAGCTTGCGTGTTGTTTTCATGTAGTCAACGTTCCTTTATAAACCTCCATGTAGTCTGTTTGCTTATTCTAATCTGATGTAATTTACTTGATTGCATGCTGTGGTGTAGGCTATCAGTGCAACAGTCGAGTTCTGGAAGTAAAAATACCACTATTTTTCTCCATAGGGGAATTTATTTTTAACGATAACTTATAAACCTTTAAAGACAGACCTATTGTGAGCTACAGGGACGTTGTTAGGCCTATTTTAGGGGGGCTGAAGCTACCCCAAAATGTTCCTAAGCCCCCCTAAATGATAATAAGAACAACAATAACAATTTGATTTATCAATAACCGTATCTCCTCATTCATATTTAGATGCAACAAATTATCTATATCCAGCTACAAAAAAATAGCCGAAAAGTCGGTATTTGGACAGAAGTACAAAGACCTTGTGCAAAGATGATCGCGTCTCGTTGGTGAACTGTGGCAGCTTTCAGAGCGTTGCAGACCGGAGCGCTCCTGCAAGAAACTGCCAGGAGGATTCATCTCCGTTACCAAGGTTATAATCGTTAACGAAAATGAACGAAAAAACGAAAACTAGGTGGGTTGTTGTTAACTGAAATAAAAATAAAAACGAGGCATTACAAAAAAACGATAACTAACCAAATCTATAATGTGTTTGGCAAAACTAGCTAAAATAAAATGATGGATTAAATGTCCTAAGTTTTTGTCTTTATCAATGTCTTTCATAGAGCAAATAACGTTCCGCTGCATCTCCTTTCCCTGCGTCTCTCATTCACGCGCGCCCCACACCCACACACACACACACGCACGCACGCACGCACACACACACAGCCCGTGCTCACCGCCGTCTTCTTGAGAACGAGTGTTCGACGTTGAAAGCAAGTTCGCGAAAGGTTGGTATCTCGTGAACACCTTTACACAATCACACATTAAAAAGTGGTATAAAATATTTTTAATTCAGAATATAATTTTGTCAGTGAGTTAATGTCGACCCGAGAAGCGATTGCTATTTTAGAAAGTTAACAAGTCGCAAGTTTGAGGTAAAATGCACTTGGGTTGTCGATGTCAAAACACTATATAGCCTAAGCTGTGATTCAAATATTAAACAATGTTATCTCATTAGGCTATTGTAATTGTATATGGTAAATGAGTGAAAACTGAACAGCTGTGTTATTTGTATAGGTTTAGCTCAATTTTAGGTTTAGCGGTATATTTGTATTTTAGGGTTGAAAAAAATGGGTTGAATACATGCGGTTCTGTGTAATTAAATAGCATTCTGTGGACAACTTATCTTATATAGAGAGGAATTAGATATAGTATGCTATTACCTTTTCATACATTTACATGAGCAGACAGACAATATAAGTCATTGCTTATAGTAACTCATCAGGAGCAAAATCTGACCTAAGTAAATTCCCCAATCAGCTTTGATGTGTCTAAAAGCTAACATTACAGTAACTTTTCTTTAACAGAGTAGAAATGGAAGAAGAGGATATGTCTGTCACGTTTTACTTCTTAAAATCTTGGTTTCTTGACTGGTTGTTGACGTCAGTGTAGCTCTAGATATGAGTGCAAAGATTTAGCAAACGCAAGTTACAAATACCCTGGGGGCTAAGCCCCCCCTGTATTCCAATCCTAGTGACGTCCCTGGTGAGCTACATAGTTGTTAATCGATGGTATGATCATTTAAGCCGCCAGCACACATTGGCAACTTATCTTTTTTAAATAACCACATTGGAGGGTTGAATTCCTGGTGGAAAAACACATAAATACATTATCCATGATTCTGCAGAGAAATCTCTACCAATCTAGTAGGCCTACAATCAGCAAAAAAACAACACTTTAGCTATAAACAAAATATAGGGTATAGTTGCAAGAAAAATGTATGCGAACTGCTTGCAGAATCTGTGAAGATGTGAATAATTTTAACTAAATAAGAGGGATCATACAAAATACGTTATTTTTTATTTAGTACTGTCCTGAATAAGATATTTTACATAAAAAATATTTACATATAGTGCACAAGACAACAAAAATAGCTGAATTTATTAAAATTACCCCATTCAAAAGTTTATGTATACCCTTGATTCTTAATACTGTGTGTCATTCCCTGGATGATCCACGGCTGTGTGTATGTTTTGTGATGGTTGTTCTTGAGTCCCTTGTTTGTCCTGAGCAGTTCAACTGACCAACGTTCTTCAGAAAAATCCTCCAGGTCCGAAAAATCTTCAGTTGTTCAGCATCTTTTGCATATTTGAACCCTTCAGCAGTGACTCTATGATTTTGAGATCCATCTTTTCACACGATTGAGGGACTCAAACACAACTATTCAAAAAGGTTGAAACATTCACTGACGCTCCAGAAGGAAACACGACACATTAAGAGCCACGGTGTAAAAACCTTTTATATTTGAAGATCAAAGTAAATAGTTCTTAATTTGTCTTCCAGGAAACATGTACACTATAAAAAAATGATAGGATCAATAAGTTAAGTCAACATATGTTTTTAAGTTAATTTAACTAATCAAAATGATTTAAGTTATACAAGATTCAACTCAAAATTGTAAGTCAGTTTAATGTAAATTGTAAATAGTGATTTGAACTGAATTGTACTTTTAAGTGTAAGTGTAAGTATCTTTTGTTGCTTCTGAAGGGCAGTACTAAATGAAAAAAATATATATATTTAAACAAAATAAGACAAATTTGGACGACATCTTCCTGTTCAAAAGTATTCACCCCCAGTTCTTAATGCATCGTGTTTCCTTCTGGAGCATCAGTGAATGTTTCAACCTTTTTTAATAGCTGTGTTTGAGTCCCTCAATTGTCCTCAGTGTGAAAAGATGGATCTCAAAATCATACTGTCACTGCTGGAGAGGGTTCAAATGTGCAAAAGATGCTGGAAAACTGAAGAATTTGCAGGACCTGGAGGATTTTTCTGAAGAACGTTGGTCAGTTGAACTTCTCAGGACAAGCAAGAGACTTAAGAACAACCATGGGTTCATAAACTTTTGAATTAGGTCATTTTTATAAATCCAGCTATTTTTTTGTCCTGTGGACTATACAGTATATAAAAAAAAAATGTAAAATGTCTTTTTCAGGACAGCACTAAATAAAAAATAACGCATTTTGTATGATCTCTTTTATTTTGTTAAAATGATTCACAGATTCTGCAAGCAGTTCACATACTTATTCTTGCAACTGTATATTCAATCATTTTAGTGATTCTTTAGCCCTGTTTTACCATCAACATTGTTAAATCAATCATTTTATTTTGATTATGCCATTCACAATGCTTCATGGGATTGTAGTTCTTTCCCTCATTAAAGTCATTAAGGAAACAGTCTTGTACCTTTGTCTTTTAGTCTGATATTCAAGCAAATCTGCGGCCAATGAATGCTGTCATTTGAAGAAGCAATGAAGATGGTAGTTTTGAAATTGCTTAAAGGCAAGAAGCTGCTTTTTCCAAAGGCCTCTAACTAACAGCTTTCTCTAAATGCTGACTTTAAGAATATGTAATGCTTTTTTAGAGAGGTTTATAGCTTAGCTCTTTTGAGCAGCTTGCACAACGCGTCTCAACACATGGTGTGGCATTGTATTATGCTTTTTAATTAAAGGAGTGTTTATCTGTGATTTTAAGCACAGAAATAATATAGGCGACTAAAAATTATATATTTATTACCTCAGAGATAACCTTTTTTTTGCGGTTGACAAATAACTTGCAAGTTTCCCAAATTGTCTGCACTGTTCTGAGCCGTGCTGTTCAAAATACCATTCCACTAAATAAGGCTAAAAGCAAATGTCTAGTGAGTAACCGTGATGAGCGACTGTGAAATAAGAAACTCTTTTAATTGATGGTTGTAATCAGCAGGCTGGTTCTTCACTTCCCACGCTGCATTGCAGTATCACTGTCTGTGCCTAATGCTCAAGTATGAATGGCATCAGTGCCTAATTGTCAACCTACCAATAACTGCACACTCGACGGGTATAATTGGCCAACAGGTTTCTCCCTGCAGATGGTGGGATGGTGTGTTTGTGTTAAACAGCTGTCCAATCCGACAGAAATGTTCCCTCCGCAGCTGGTGAGGAGTGATGAGTTTGCAGGGTGGTGCAATACAGTGATTTTACAATGCTTAAAATAGACTTTTTTCACACCATCATTGCAGAAACTCAAGCATGGAAATGATTAGGTGTAACAAATAAACAGCACAAGTCAGTGGGTCTGTTTCTAAGTGCTGAATTTTTATTTATTATTATAAAGCAGATGAAAGTGTGAAAATCCTAACGACATTTGACATCACAACCACCAAACTTGTAACACTTCTTTTGAGTTTTTTGGGCAAGTACACCAGTACATAAATGCTAATGTAAGTGCTTGGCTAACAGCGGGTGCTTTTCCTGTAAAATGGCGGAACCTGCTGCTTAACTACCATGCTATTATGCATCATTGGACAGTTTAGCTAGCCGATCACAAGAGTTTCCATAGTAACTTTGACGCACATCTGTCATTCAAATCACATTGGTTCAACAATATAGAAACTGTCATTAACCATTTAAGCCCACCGCAGTGTATAGTTGTCATTTTCCTTTTGTAAGTATTTTTCTAGATAGTATCCATGTTTTTAATCTCAATGACATGCAAGAAAACAACCAAATAAAGGATTTCAAGAGGGGGAAAAAAAGGTGTTCCTTCCTGTCTCATGAGACTGCCAACTTCCTACCCCTACTTCCAGGAAGCATAATGAAGGCAAACCCTCCCAAACAAAGGTTATTTTCATGTTACTAATAAGTATTTTTTGCTGACATATATATATATCTACATAATCATGAAGGGCTCTAGAATCATTCAAACAAAACAATTCTTGCAACAGATCTATAGTTTTTTATACACATAGTCAAAAGTCCAAGCGGCAACTATAGATGACGGTGGGCAAATGCCTTGTAAGTACATATAATGGGGAAATGGGGTGTTAACAGGGTAATAAATCAAGATCTTTGGTCTTAAGTGCTTTTTGCTTTCATAATATCCCACCTAAAACATAACTTAACCCTTTAACTGACATCTCTACTGTACAGTAGACCTTAATTCGGTAAGGAAAAATATAATATTTTATGATATGTCTTGTAAGGGCCAAAATATTGAGGACCCTTCAACAAGTTTGGAATGAATGCGTTTCATTCTAATCGGTCAATGACCCTAATTCTTCTTATGACTAGTAGCTTATGATTCCATTATAATGTGGAAATTCAGACAAGTAATGAGTTTACATTTACATTATTATATGAAATCACATACTACAGTCAGCCATTTAATACTATGGGACTATTTGTTTATTTATTCATTTTTGTTATATAGATGTAATTTTTTCGTCATTATATTAATTTATTTTCATTTAACTTTTTGATACACAATGACCTTTTAGGGCAACTTAATGGCTGCACTATGTTCCACCACTTTAAGACAAATGTATTTGTTGTTTGTTGTATTTTCATATTCAACAGATTATAAGATAGATGCAGCTTTTTTGAGTTTGCATCGAATGTTCTTCGACTTTTATACACAATACATTTGTTTATGAATAAAGATTGATCTGTTGAAAACAGTTATTTTGAGTTAGATGCCAAATGTTCTCCTCCTAGTCAAATTTGACATTGAAGGGCTGCATACAACATATTTGCCCACCTGCAACTATAGTTGCCGCACATTCAAATATGATTTTCAAGAAAAAAAAACTAAAACCTGGGGAAAATAAATGCAGAACATGTTCACATAGGACACTATTAACATGACTATATGCATGAAACCATTCAGAAAAATGTGGGCACAAATGGGTTAATGACGTCACGCAGGTGTTGAACTAATATCTTCTGCTAATGAATCGGTTCAAGATCGAATTAATATCAGATTACTGCTGTAAATAATGAATATTCTTCATCATAAATGTATCATATGGCATCAAAAGACTTGGAATATAGTAAAAGATTCATGGTGCTTTTGTAATTTTTGAATCTGCAGGCATGGGCGTCGGAACCATTGGACCAACCCATTTTTAAGACCAATGACATTGGACCCACTCCCTTTTACCATCTCTAATTCAGCGCATATGTCTGTTCACTTTTCACTTGCTGAGTGCCATCAGTCAAATCCATTCCACTTGAGAAATGCCCTAATAAATTAAACTCCACTACACGTTTTAGCTACAGCCTTTGACTTCCATGCTTCTGCTTCCTCAAATCCATTCCACTTGGCTCATTCAGATTCGAAATCGCCCCCTATATTCTCATTCACTATTTCCCTACATTACTCCACTAATAAAGTCCACTGAAGGAGTGAATGAATAAGAGTGAGTATGCGCGACTCTCACAGTGCATTATGGGTATTCTCTAGCCGTTGAGCGTTCATCGGCTGGACACTCGTTAACATCCACTATGATTTCGGACACCACTACAAATGGCTGTCCCCTCAAATAGTGCCCTATTTAAGGGTATATGGGGTTGATTTCGGACAGTCCCAGTAGTTCCAAGTCAGTTTAATCACCGTTCTATAGTAATGCGCTGTTTTCATTGAAGCACACACACACATACCACACCCACACACACCCACACACACAGAAACAGAAGCACAGAAACTTATCAACGCTGTAATAAAATAGCTTCGCTTCTGAATCACTAAATTATATTTTTAAGCAACGAGGGAGTTGCATCGCTATTCTGACGTAATTAAACTCACAGCATTGTTGTTAATAGAGAGAGAAACTGAACAGACCCAGGTACGAATCTCTCTCTCTCTAATTAATAACAAATAAATCTCTATAACATGCTATAATTCATTTATTCAAATAAATGTAAACTTACGCACTACTTTATCTCTGGGTCTGATAAAGCGGGCAGAATGCTAGATCTCACGAGCCGTAATTGACTAAAATAACCATCAGTTTTCCCCTTCCGGTCAAATATTGCACTGCAAACATCAATAACAGCTTTAAGTGGTCAATGCTGGCAGATGACCATGGTATAAGTGGGAAAATCCACGGCTAGTTGTGCATTAAACGCTTCCCGTCAGGTAGTCTCAGCCTCAGACGTCACGCCCACGAACCATTGGCTGAACGTCTGATTCATATGGCACACTTTTAAACACTTCAAGAGTTTCAAAGTCTGATTGGTTGAATTCTACAGGATTTCTGTGAGATGTGTGTGTTGCGTACTTTAACGTTCCGCCTGGAAACAAATGCAGTGACGCCAAGCTCCCTCGTGGAAGAAGAACGCCGTCGTGTTTACAACTGTGACAATGAGCGCTTACCAGGATCAACTAAAGGCTGGATTTTCAAAAGTGTGTGAAGTTCGCGGCTCCATTGCTGCGGTAAACTTGCACAGCGTTCTTGAATGAATAATTTACAGATGCACGCTGTTATTGCAGTGACATCGACTTTACATTTTTACGCTCCTAAACATGACGCGGAACAAAACAAACTGTGATTGGTTGAATTACATGTCAGTCAAACTTTGTCTTGGGCGAGTACTTGAATAATGAAAGCTGTGAAAAAGCTACACGAGACTACCCGTCAGGCGGTTCTTTGCCTCCAGGACGTACATGCTAGCTGTGGATTATCCCTTACTTGCTTAGTTAAAAGGCACCAGAATGCAGGAAATGGCTAGCCTGACAAGCCAGACCTACATCAAGATGTTGGGTCTGGGAACTCACCATTGGCAGGGCTCAATCCGAGGGGCGGGATAAACGGTTGTCTTTCAAATTCCCTCTGCACGCAATACGATAGCGCTACAACCAACCAGAGCAACGAAGAAGGTGAAGCGGAGCTGTTGATAGATTGAACTTTCGCCGTATCCGGTCGACAAAACTCCGAACACATCTTCCTTTCTTAAGAATGACTTCAGTGCCGTTCTTTTCTCAAAGAAAAGCTTAACTCCAAGTCTTCCAGAGTCTTCCAGAGTCGCGGCCAAAGCCGATTCGAAAGACCGCTGTTCGCCAGCTTCTTTGTTTACAAGTGGCACGCGGAACCGCCGCAACTCTGCCGTCATTATGTTAAGCCCGCCCACCGACTCTATGCACGATGTGATTGGCCTGACCAGAGTTTGGTTTTTCCAGCTCGCAAGCCAACGGAGAGTTGCTAGACTACCCTGGCTGCAAATTAGATTTGCCGCCGCTAGGGTGCGTCTAGATTTCTAGGCTAGGAAATGGCATCTACTCAGGGCCGTAACCACCTTAGACCTTGAGAGGGACAAGTCCCCCCCAATAATTAGAAATGGCCAATTTGCCCTGCTCTGCTGCACTTCATTATGCAGCGCTCTGTATGTTGTTGTTAGGATGACAAAAGGTTTAAAAGCATTTTAGTCTGGTTTGCCTCTGTGGTCTAACAGCGCTCGTCAATGTCAAAATGATTGAGATGGCCAATCAAATCAAAGTAGGCAGGGTTTATGTTTTATTTGTCTTCGTCCGCGGTTTTCCCACAGAATTGGGCTACTTCAACACTAGCCGCATTTCCATTACCCTTCAAATTGCGCAAATTGAAATTGCTAATTTAAAATATGCCCAATGGAAACGCGTCAATTTCGCAAAAACTCCCATATATCGCAAAAAAGTTTTTACGCTCACATGAGGTGGTTTTTCAGGCAATTCGAAAAAGGATATTTACGCAAAACTGCAATGGACATTTACAGGTCACCTGGTACGGTCACGCATTGCTCCCACATAGGGCCTACATATAATTGTTTTTTTCCACTCAAGTATGTCTAATAACGAGATCTGTCGTTAAAACGACATATATTTTCTCCTAATAAGGAAAGTGGCGTAACTTTATAATGACGGACCCCAGTGCAACCACAAATATCATAACTATATATAGGCCTACTGTAATTAAGACATGTATTCAAGAAATGTATTAAAACAGAAAGACGCTATAATTTCAGCCTTGCTCAAAGACTGAGGAAACAGGCCAGTTACGCACGTCAATCCATTTGCTTCTTATTTATTAAATATACAGCCAAATAGTTGATTAAACATTGATCAAAATTAAAATACAATTTATACAAAACAAAATTACATTTAAAGAAAGACTTTCTAGAAAACACAATTCAATGAAGTGTTTAAAATCCACGTCTCCAGACATATGCGCATCTGATTATGTGCCTTACTCATGCTGCTCACTTTTCATAATCAACATATGAAATTAAAAGATTATAATATTTAGACACAGCCTAACTATATGAAACTAAATAGGCTACGTTGTCTTTTTGATGGATTTTTTCCTTATTCCAGTGGAAACTCACAATACTCCGTCATTTTTAGCCATACAGATAAGTGCAAGACATAATTATAAACAGTAAACTGTCTACTTTTATTTGTGTACACTCAATGGCCCTCATTTATCAATCTTGCGTACACCAATTTTCCAGCGTACACCTGGCGTACACCCAAAACCACGGTGACTTTGAGATTTATCAATATGGACGTTGGCGTACCGCACGCTCAAATCCTACACCAGCTCAGGAGGTGGTGTACGCACGTTTTGAATTAGTGCGAAAATGCGCAGAAAAACAATTCCTAACACCACAAAACGCACTGACAAAGATATGCTATATTATGACCCACTGTAACAACAACAACAACAACAACAACAACAACAACAACAACAACAACAAATAAAGCCCTATTCGCACGGGATAATTATCTGGGGACCTCGTGTGATTTAGAAATTACTCCCCCACATCTGAATTTTGCGTGGCGCATTCGCACGAGATAAACTGTGATTTTACTCCAATTTACTGACTTATCTCCCGGATATGATGTTACTTGAAAATGTTTTTTCGTTATATAGCTGTATGAAATTATAAACAGTCGTATAGATATCATTTTGATTGTTTTAGTAATACAAATAATTTCGTATAATAATATACGACGGAAGATTCAGTTTCAAAGCTAATGTAAAAGTGCCCATTTAAGCGAGTTGTCATTGTACTGTTCTGTTTTTGTGTTTTTCATTAAGAATAATATTAAACACACCATTCAAGCAATTAGGCTACTCCCAAATTGTGCTCATTCTAAAGTGAAAGTAGCTAGTAGTCTATAATCCGCGCGGCCGCACGGGAAGTCATAACGGTGCGCATTAGGCTATATGCAGCCTATAGCTCCATTCTTCGTGAAAGATAAAGATAGAAATGCGCACAGGACACAAAAACCTTGCAAAAATTATATACGATCCGCCTAATCCCGGCCAAATAGATGCCGATTCGCACAGGACTAATATTATCACAGGACCTCGGTGTTCGGCGAAATATGGTAGGTCATTTGCGGGGGAATTTTTACTTTACATATTACAGACATGGCCGATTCGCACGGGATTAAGATCACAGACATTCTCTGCAATTATTACAAATCACCAGAGCTCCCCACATCCCGTGCGAATAGGGAAGTAATTATAAACTTAAGTGTTTATTTTTGTGCAACATGGACTTCAATGTTTAATTTGTGTGACTTTACCAAAGCATTTGATATGTATTCCTCCAGTTGCGAGCCTGTGCGCTTTACCTGACGTTGGTTAGGCCCGGTTAGCTGCGCACGGACTGGAACTGAACATAATTCAGACTGACAAAATAATAAAAATGACATTCTTCTTCTTTTAAATAATAATAAAATAAATAATAATAATAACGAAATTCTTCTTCTAAATAACAATAAGCGTCATTAATAATACAAATCATAATAATAATAAGAATCTAACAAATTGTCATGCAATTATATTAATGTGAATGAATGGTACTCCACATCACATCATCATCACTATTGTACACCCGAATACATGTGATGTGATACGAAATTAAATGCATATTATTTCAAAACACGTGCTGTAAAATAATTAATTGTGATAGGTAATTTCTCATCCAAAAAGCTATTTAAACTGGATTTCCACCGTACACCTTTTTGTGGGCGCCTTTAATCCCACTCTTTAAACTCCCAAATAAAACAAAACTTTTTTTTTCCACTTCCCTGGTGATGGTCTCGATCTCCACGTCATAGAAGTTTCGCTTCATTGCCGTCTTCCGAGTGTCCATGGCGTAAAATGAGGGCGTGGGGGAGGCATGAGACTTGAATATATAGGGGCGTGTTATTCTAATGACGATCGTTTTCAGCACGGCATTTATCAAGGGCAGGTTTTGCGTATGCCTGGATTTCAGAGGTGCGCACAGCTTCATAAATCAGGCGGTGAGAGGAGTGTAAGCATAATCTTACGCCAACATATACGCCCGTTTCTACGCAAGATTGATAAATGAGGGCCAATAAGAGCAAAGGCCGTGGACTCAGGGAACGGATTATTCTGCACTCCAAATGCTGTCTTCATTTCAAAAATATATGTTGTTTATTTAACGCAAAGTTTTTCATTTCAAAAGCATTACTAAATTCAGTTTATATTTCCAATTTCGCAATATTTTTTTATCGACTTTTAGAAAATATTGCAAAAGTTTTGCGCAAATCTGTAATGGAAACGCGGCTACTGTTGCAGCGGCCTGTTTTTCCATGTCCGCGGGTTGAAGCGACCCCAATTATGTGATATTTTTCCCCGGGAATGCGAATTTTAGCAAGAAACCCTGCCAAAAAGACACATATTTTACCCCTCAAACGCCGGAGAAACGCGATTGGGCTTGTTTTGGGTTCGTTTTGAGTAGCAATTGGGCGGGTTTTGTTGTGAAAACCTGGCAACCCTGGTCTTCACACACAGACGAGCGTGTCAATCTATCACTTAATGCCATTGTGGAGAGAGACTCTATTCTTTCCGGTGAAATCACGAAACAGAATGCACACAAAAGTGTCCATGCTCTTAATATACAATCATTGATGAACATCTTTGATTTTAATGAAGAAAAAAAACTATATGAGAGCGGATTAGAACCCGGAACCTTTGACACGGTTTGCAAAAATTCCACCACCAGACCACTGGGGAAATCAAATGTCAACAGCAGATCTATGTGTTTATTCACTAATGCGAAGAATCTCGGGACTAATAATATATTTGACGCAAATTAATACAAATATTGTTTGCAAATAGTCCCAAAAGGATTATTTCCCAACTAGAAATAGACCTAGAATTTCGTTCACTGTTCTGTTTCTTTATGCTTTATAAAAGTTAAAAAAAAGACATGGTTACGGCCTTGCATCTACTCCAAGAAAAATTTTTTTTTGCTTCTGATGCCCATGTCTACTGGTAATGAAGTAATGAGTAAACAATAACCGAAATATACTTTAGCCTCGAGTAAATGATTCAAATCCACTGAGATGCGTTGCATAAAAGTGACTTTAGAGTGGATAAAAACTGTGATGATACCTGATGAGAATGAGATTCCTCAGTCATTTGGCTGCATTGTAGTAGCCACTCTACAAAAATAACAAAACAAGCATTTCAGTAGTCATTTCCCAGCAAGCTTTCCTCACAAACTGTTCCTCTCACCAAATATTCATTATGCTTTTTCGATTGTGTTTATCCGTTTTTAATTATTTACTCACACTGAGTGCTGAGCCACAGTGAGGAAGTTAACTCCCCCCCGTTTAAACAGCTGCTCAGGACCGGGAGCCGTCCAAGAGAGCGCCAATCAGCTTTGCTAACTGTTTTGTGACCTGAGCTTTCATCCTTAATGATTGAGCTTGATTTAGATACAGGAAACAAATCCTAAATCAGCTCCAAGTGCCTGCCAACGCCTTTTATCTACTAAGCCGCGGTGGCATTGTCACAGACTGAGTTTTACAGCCCAGTCTACGGCTTGGCCCTTTCGTTTTTATAGAGCGCATTAAAACTCCATCCATATATCAGGCCTGGCCTCTGCTGAAACTGGTCCCTGGAGAGCCGGCAAGCGGGGTTGTTAATGAGATAATTCTCTACTAATGACCTCTACTTTATTTGAAGGTGAAGACTTGAATGACATTTTGAGAAAAGCCACTGCACCTCTTTCTTGTTCTCCCTCTCAATCTCAGTCTTTAGCAATGCCGGCTGCTGGGGGCAAAGGCTGCCCTTCACTCTGAGGCGTCTCTGCTTCTGACTTCTCTCACGGAAACTGTCGGCGCCGCACTGAATTAATCAGGCCGTTCCTGAGGAGCAGATCTCCGGCGCACGAGTTTGAGACCAGGTGTGACTCTCGCTGCTGGAACATGAATAAAGTGACTATTCTAGGCACAGTGTAAATTGAAGCACTCAAGCTTAATAAAGAATTTATGCACACGCCTAAGTGCCATTAATCTAGGATCTGTTTCCCTGGTGCCTATTGCATATGGAATGAGGAGGTGTTCTCAAGTGGCCTTTTACAGGGCCGTGTGATGCATTAAAGTTATAGAAAGGGAAGCTGTTTAAGGTCTATTAACAATGCTTGCATGCATTTGCATGTTTTATTTCTGGTGTTGGGCAATTGATTTGGCATGTGCGCTAAACACAATCTCAAAATAGTAGCAGCTAGGTGTACACTAGGGCTCTTAATCAATTAAATCTCTATCTATCTATCTATCTATCTATCTATCTATCTATCTATCTATCTATCTATCTATCTACATATTTGTCTATCTATCTGTCTGTCCGTCCGTCCGTCATCTATCATCTGTCTATCTGTCTATCTATCTATCTATCTATCTATCTATCTATCTATCTATCTATCTATCTGTCTGTCTGTCTGTCTGTCTGTCTGTCTGTCTGTCTGTCTGTCTGTCTGTCTGTCTGTCTGTCTGTCCGTCCGTCCGTCCGTCCGTCCGTCCGTCCGTCCGTCATCTATCATCTATCATCTATCATCTATCTATCTATCTATCTATCTATCTATCTATCTATTCTTAGCAAAAAATAATGACTATCACACATTTTTTACCATGATTTACAGAAGACACCCACTAAAATGTCATTCAGTGTAACAATATTTATGTATCAGAAAATCTTATTAGGCATATTTAAAACAGGAATCATTTGATGGCATATTAAAAGACTCTATTTAAGTATCAAAGTCCAGCCCACAAATACTAATTAATTGTAATTTTTAAATCTTTATACTTTGCCACTATCCTTCAAACCACTAGGTTTACCCATTTGCCAGCAAGAAGTTTTTGTAAGGAAGTGAAAATCATTTAGAATATAATCAAATGTTGTATGATCACATTATTTTATATATTTTAATGATTACAGGTTAGAATAAGTATATTGTTTAATTTTTTACAAAAATATATCTGTTACACTGAATGAAAAAAGCATTACCCTGAATGACGAAACTTCTACTTCAGCTTATATTGCAGGCCATAAGCTGGCCATCTATATCAAAAAGTGAGCTTGACCAGTAAAGTTAATCACAATTATTCACAACATCTACTTATTTTAAAAAAAATTCTAACAATATAAATGTTTTTTTGGCATTTCACTGAATGACGTGCGGTTTTGTAACTTAGGATACCACACCATGAAAAGGTGGAATTATCAAATATTTAAGAGCAATGAATTCACTTTTCTGCAGCACCACATGGTCTTCGGGGGGCTTTTGATGATGTCACAGACTGTCGAATGACTATCTGTTTTTTATATGATTTCAGAATGGCTTCTTGATCCTGTTACACTGAATTATCTCTTACAAACTGGATTTTCGGGACAAAAGTCCCCTGGTTATTTAAATACTTAAAAAAAATAAGTAAGACATAGTCCTTTTAATATAACACAGCCAACACATATTTGAAAATGCCAAGAAAACAAATATATTTTTTTACTTGTTATTTTATACATTTATTTAAAGATGTAATGGCAAAATCAAAGTCCGGACCATTACGCTGAATGACAATTTTACACTTTGGAACATGATTTCCCCTAAATGTAGACATTTTATTTTGACAAAAGTTATTTGAAATAGTAAAGTAGACAGTTTACTTGCATTTAACATGTTTTTTATGTATATAAAATGACTTTTGTAAACATAATTTGATGCGGACACCAAAATTGTGACCTCTCGTCTTTGACCCACATATATATATAATTTTCAGTCAAGTCAAATTTTATTTCTATTGCACATTTAAAATGCAAAATGCCAAATGTGCTGTACAGTATGAAAATGTGCACATAAAAAGAAAGCCTAAAAAGAAACAAGGCAGATACAAAATATAAACACATTAGACCAGATGCAATCCAAATAATAAATAAATATAACAATCAGAGAGAACAGATGAGATTTAAGAGCCAATTTAAAGCTGGCTAATGAAGAAGCAAACCTCATATTGAAGGGCAGACTGTTCCAGAGTTCAGGTGCCACAGCAGAGAAGGCCTTCGTTTTACAGAGAAAACCTGGGACAGTTAAAAGAAGCAGATTACAAGACCTAAGAGTTCTTTGGGGAGTGTAAAGAATCAGAAGGTCACTTGTGTATTTTGGTGCAACACCAGATAGAGCCTTGTACACAAAAACTGCAACTTTAAAATCGATTCTGAACTTAACAGGAAGCCAATGTAAAGTCGCTAAAATGGGAGAAATGGGATGTGAAATGTTTTGTGCCGGTAAGAGATCTCGCTGTAGCGTTTTGGACAATTTGCAAGCGAGAGATTGTAGTTTGAGGCAGGCCACAGTACAGGGAATTACAGGGAAAGAAACTGCCCTTTACCACTGAACTAACTTGTTTCTCAAAATTCAGTGACGAATCAAATGTAACCCCAAGATTACACATATATTTGTGTATATATGTGAATTTTATATGAATATGAATTTTCAACCCTAAAATCAGCAAGCTTTTATTTTGGTGGGTTGCCATGAAGTAAGTATATGTACTGCCAGTTTTAGCACTGCTGAGTGAAGCGTATCAGCGAATGTCATAGCTTTGCATTTTGCTCTTAAACCAGCAGATTTATTACGCATTCAGTTCAAATGGAAATCTTTAATCAGTCTAATCAGTTTGACACTGTCTGTGTCTCAATCAGCTCCCTAGCTTCCTACATCATGAATCAGTATATTTTGTGCACAAATTTGGGACCATGCAAGTCTCACTACACATTGGGAACTGATGACTCTATTTGCGGTGACGTGACTATCTCCTCATTGTAAAACATCACTACTGGTATTTATGACCAACAGCAGAACTGATATCTTTCTGACATTATTTTTTAATAATACATTTTTATAAATACTTTGCTTGTTACATATATGTGCAACATTTCAGCCATGAAAAAATGATAAGGGTTAGCTAGATGGTGTTCAATACTTGTAGTGATTAGGGTTGGAAATCGTGAGAAATTTTCCGGTTCTGGTTCCGGTTCCGCCTAGCGATACCGGTTCCGATTCCGGTTCCATTAAAATTATTAAACAAATATAGTTGTAAAGGAAAAAGGCACAATACGCAACTCAAACAATCCATTTTGTGTTTATTACTTGCTCTAAAATTAATTTACAGGTTGGCAATGTCAAAAAAGTCCTGTACTGTACATATATTACAGTATTAATTAAGCCATTCTTGCAACACATTTTTTTTCAAATGAACACCTCTGAAATTGTCTTATTACATTTAATCTCTCTGTCTCTGAATAAAACCAAGTTATAAATTATATATATTAGTTATATTTAGTTATTAGTTGTATATTAATTTTCAATTTTCAATCATTTAATAATTCAGTTATTCAGTGAACTTGTAAATAATAAATTGCAATTCAGCATTACAAAGGTAAGTGTGTCTAAACGCTTACCTAAACCATGGTGACTCAACGGTTGACAAATATATATATATATATATATATATATATATATATATATATATATATATATATATATATATATATATATATGCCTATCACTATAAATCTGGTATAAGCCCTGTGGCACTCTGTGCTGTAGCAAATGTTTTGTCAAATTGCTAGTGCAGCCTCCTTTGCATGTTATTAACTTTTCACATGTGTTACATTTTGTTTCATTATCATTCATTCTTTGGAAATGAATCCATACTTGTGACTTTCTCTTCGCCATGCTGGTGGTCAACGAGAAAATATCTGACACAAAACCGTAAATGTGTAGCGCGAGGGCTTTCAGTGCTGAACTGCGTTGCACTCCTGGAAGCGGCAGACAACGTAATTAATATTCATGATGAGGTGAGCCAGGGTTGCCAGGTTTTCACAACAAAACCCGCACAATGGCTACTCAAAACTAGCCCAAAACAAGCCCAATCGCGTTTCAGGGGGGCTTTTCCGCATTTCCGGGGCTAAATATCACATCATTGGGGTCGCTTCAACCCGCGGACATGAAACACAGCCCGCGGCAACAGTGTTGAAGTAGCCCAATTCCGCGGGAAAACCACGGACTTGGCAACACTGGCTCTCACTCTCTATTAAAGGATACACTTCCACTGCACCAGAACCGTTTTCGGAACCGAAACTTAGGAATTTTGCGCGGTTCTGGTATTTTTCAAAAATCAGTTTTGGTTCTGCATAAGAACCGGTTCTCGGTTCCCAACCCTACTAGTGATGTATGTTTAGACTGAAATATAATAATGGTTAATATTTTTTTTTAAATCTACCGCTTGGCATTATGTGTAGTGAGTCGGCTCATGTGATAGATTTGCACTTCAAAACTTCCGTTTAGGGAACAAAGCGAGCATCAATACTCTCTGTTTTTTTACGGTGTGTTGTGGGACTTTTTAGGGAGCGAAAGTTTCAGTAGGGTTTTGCAATCGAAACAGCCCTTAAAATGGCTGACTCCCTGATCAGTGGCGACTGCTGAAGCAGGGAGCTGATTGAGACACACCCATTGTTTTCTGCTATTGGAGTACATTTTCCAAATTTCCAAATAGCTCTCTTAGAGAATCTTGCTCAATGAAAACTGACTCCCCACATTGAGTAAACAGTCGGTAACACGCCACTATAGCCAAAGGTGTTCACACAGCTCTAGGAGTTTTTTTAACCAACAACAGTCCTTCTTTTTGCCCTGCATGAACTGGCTTCTGCATTCCTCGCAGAGTAACAGTACTTATCTTATAGACAGAAACGAGGGAATAGGGCAGAGACGGAAGGCAACTTCTGAGGTTTTATATTTCAGAGGCTGTCACTAAACTAGCCGATGCCGTGCTTATCCCTTGTTCCCGTCCTCTTGTTCCTCGATTCCCTCATTCCCGCCCTCACACGAGCCACTGCTGAAAAACATTCCATTCGCAACTCATTATTTTTTCAGCCTGACAACGATTGTCACTTTGGCTCCCCTGAGTCAAAAATAAAATACTTGCTTTTTCTTCTCCTTCTTATCCCCACTTCATATATCCTCCAGCTTTGTCCTGAGACATCTTCATTACTCACAGGTAAGTCTGTGGAAGTGCATGTGTGTGCATGTGAGGTAACTACTGCTGACAGTCCACAAATACAAAGTTCTGTCATGAAACTCTAGATGGCGCAGGCTGATAGGCCTTCACTCAATCTGCTTGCAATCACATCTTTCTCTGTAGGGCACAGCTGATTGGTTCCAGTTGTATCAGTGGCCAATGAGCTCGCTGCTCAACCTTCATATAGTTTGGTCAGCATTTGCTCTAGTATGATTTTTAGAAACCCACCACCTTCCCCAGCTCCACTGTATCTGCTATGGTTAATTCGTGTTTGCTATCTAGTGCAGCAGCAGCATGTCTGTGTATGTATTGGCAGTAGTAGCAGTGATAAAAGCAGCAAAAACCAAACATATCAATATTGTCATATCTATTGCCATGCCAAACACTCAAAACTCATGCGAAACAAAATATTTCTTAGAAATAAAAAGAATACAGCTATTCTGTTCCAAATCTTTTCAAGAATAGTTCACTTAAAACTAGATGAGTGGCTTGAAAAGGCCAGGCCTGAAAAAGTTTTAAAGGGGTGGTTGATTGCCCCTTTTTACAGGATGTAAATAATAAGTCTCAGTTTAAGTTTTAGCTCAAAATACCCCACAGATATTTTTTATAGCATGTTAAAATTGTCACTTTTTCAGGGTGAGCAAAAACGTGTTTGTGTGTCCCTTTAAATGCAAATGAGCTGCTGCTCATGAGGCGGAGCTTCAAGAGCTTCCATTAGCAGCTCTGATAACCTCATGCAGACACGAACTGAAACTGTTCAGCCTTTTATGTTCAAACTGGAGTCGGACAATGATGGAGAGACTCAAGAAGAAGAGACAACATGAAGAATGAGACAGGACGTTTCTGAATGGTTAGTTGATGAATTTATGTAGCTGATGTGGAGTTAACTATCTTCAAGTCATTGATTAGCATATTCTGTCATGATAATCTCACCCCCTTTGTGGTGTGTTCTCTGGGTTTATGTAGATTTCAGGGTTAGTGATGTCACCAACCTGGGAGGAAGCTTTTGTGTAGTCCCTACCGGCCGTTTGTTGTAGTCCTTTAAATATCTCCCTTTGCTTTGAACTTTGAGTGTCGCAGCAGATATTGTTTATCCTCAAACAGCAACATTACACACTAACTAAAGTTAAAAAAGTGAAATCATAATCAACCACCCATTTAAAAGCTTGAAGTTTGCAGTGTGAAGAACTTTGAAGTATTTTTTAAGTTTGAATAGCAATAAAGTCTGTCACAAACACAGATTAACATGCTGTTAGCATGATTTAGCATAATGCTAGCATGCTCCTAGTTCGATTTATCATTTTGCTAACATGAGTAACATTACGTTAACAAGATTTTGCATGTTGCTAACATTTTGTTAGCTTGATTTAGCATTTGCTAACATGATTTGCCACATTGGTAGCATGTTTTTAGCCTAATATAACATTTTGCTTGCATTATTTAGCATTTTGTTAGCATGTTTTAACAGCATAAAGTAGCATGGCTTATCAAGTTTGCTAGCATGTCCTAAGCTAGTTGCTAGGCTTTGTTAGTGACCGATACATAGTTAATGAAGCTTAAATATTTTATTAGAGTTAGTGTATTACAGTTTTAACCGACTCAATGAAAGTGTATGGGACTTTTGTGATTTTTAATTTAGTCAGATCAGAATGAAAAGACATAGCAACCCGAGACAGAACAGTCTGAAGGTCTGAGCCGAGTTTGGTGTTTGTAGCTTTAAAGCTCTCGAAGAAGAAGTTTAAATAGAAGATCAGTACGTTGGCTTTTTGTATTTGGATCAAATACAAACGTGAAGGTTTTTTATTGGCATCTCTGTCCATGTGTTTTTGTATTCACCACCATTACTGGTCATAAAGATGGCGGATGAGCGGGAAAAGTCATGCAATTGTGGTGCGGTCACAAACAATTAATCTTCCTGCCTCGGTGGAATGTTCCAAACAGGTCATTTATGAACTTCCGTGATGGTTAAGATGCTTCTTTAGCGAGGCTGCAGCTCATTAGGTTGAGCTAACGTAAGCAAAGATACACAGCTGGTTGACAAGCAGGCAACACATTTATCAAATGTTGCAATGCATGTCAATTCATTTAATTTAGTGATGTTATTAATCTTTGGAGCATGACAAACAACTTAATCTATCACGTAGCGTGCAATGCCTCGGATAGTCGCACCCAGATGATATAATGATTCCCTAGGTCATAATGCTCCCTCAATATACCAATCTCAATGTGACGGATAAACTTTCCATGGCGTGTAGTGGAAAGTAATTACTTAGAATAATGCTAAAATGACTGAGTCTGCCGTTTTGTGTTTATCTGGCAGAATTGATGCGTTCACAGGTATGCCGCACGGTATTGTGGGATATATACACGTTCAATGGCAGAGTGGCGGCTCCCAAGACAGAGCTGAAATTTTAATTAGCATCGGTTTCAGTTTGGGTCACTAACACAGACATCTATATGTGAGTGCTCAATATTTAATTAAATGGCTCTTGCTTTACAGTGTCCTGCAATCCAACACATAATTCTCCCACAACACCTTTACAGCCAAAAGACTTCTTCATTAATCAGCCAAAATTAATGAGAGAGCTCTAAACAATGCTCTATAAGAGGGTTTATTAACTGCAAAGATTATTCAAATCGCATTTGCATTTCTGAGTGGAAGCTGGACAATTTGTATCACTGCAAAGTACTTGTACTTCACAATACATTCTCTCTTTATATGGCTCTGAAAAATAATAATTTATATACCAAAAGGATCTAGTATGGTCTAGAGTGGTCATCGGCCTGACATTTGTCTGTACAAATTACGTTTTTTAAGTTATATTTGCAACTCTGTGTTATTTTAGCATTATTTGTCCACCTTATTATGCAGCGCGGAAGTAAGTCAAATTTTCTGTGAATGTGTGTGTGAACTTCCGATTCAATTGCTGATGTAGGTATCATTAGCTGATCATTTGTGCTACAAGCCAGTGTGTTTATGATTATGATAATGAATTATTAAAAATAATATAATAACAAATAACAGTTTGCAATATCGAGAAGCGCAACAGATTATTTTAGGTAAATACTATAATTAATTAGTCAATACTAGTTGCTAATTAGTCTATACTAGTACTACTATAGTATTTATTTATTAATATTTTGAATTCGCTTTTTTTGTTAAATGTTGTTATATGTGACTTTCTATTTAGCTTTAATTAATTAATTGATTTTTTTCAGATTTTCATTTTAGTCATTTTACTTCTACTTAACTTAAATTTATTTATTTTTTTCAGTTAGTTTGCAGGGCAACATTTCTCATTTTTGTTTTTAAATTAAACTTTTTCATCAATTTTTTTTTATATATATATACTTTTATTTTGGTTGCATTTTAATTAATGAAAACGATTTTAAACGAACAATAACAACACTACAAATCACGTACAGATCCTCTGGGAAATAAGGTAAAACTACTTAAAAACTAATAATAGTAAAAATGTGTAAGAGATAATAAAAGAAGGAAGAAATTTAGGTTGCATTTATTGTTTTTATTTATGATTCTATTTAAGGGCCGTTTGGAGGGGGAAATATTTACCCGGAACTTCATTTAGACCCTGGTTCCTGCGGTCGAAACACACGAGTTCCCCCCCAAAGTTCCTGGTTCCGGGGTAAAGTTCCTGCGGTGGAAACGCGGCTTTATTTATTTATTTATTTAATAATAATATTTGAATGTAATTGAAACTGAAACATGCTTTCACCCAGTAAGAAAAAGAGAGGTTTCTATAAACATGTCTTGCAGTCAAGATTTGCGTGTGGATTAAAATCCCACCAAGAATTGTCTGATTCCTGCAGTCGTTTGATAAGGACTGTACACATAAACAGAGTATATGGATGATGACTTCTGCACAGGTTTGACAAGGACACCCAAGGAGAGCTATAAGTGTACATGTCACATGTTAGCGTGTTCTTCAAAGCCTGTGTAGGAGAGCATGACCCGGATCTGAATCATCTTTTGAGATCCATGGGGGAAATATTACAGCATGCAAGTAAAAAAAGACAGAATTTGTATTTTTCAATTACTACAGTATTCCTTTAACATATCACAATCCCATTACTGATCAGTACAGATCACAAATAACACCAACTATTTCTCTAAATGGACTACTTTCAGTGTTTCATGTCACAGGAGGGTGGGCTGCTTTTATTGAAATGGATTTGAAAACACAACCTCTCTTTCTCTCTCCTCTTGAGCAGACCAGGTTTCCGGTAAATTAACCCATCAGAAGTAGAAGTGCTTGGATGTCAACACTTTCAACAGCATCCCCACACTTTCTGTCTGACAGGCCTGAAATATGAAGGTGACCGCAGGCCGAACCGGAGAGGAGATAAGACGAGAGGGAGGAGAGGAGAACAGAGGAGGAGTGGAGTGGAGACGAGAGGAGACGAGAGGAGACGAGACGAGACGAGACGAGGAGATGAGATGAGATGAGATGAGATGAGACAAGAGGTAGGAGAGGAGATGAGACAAGCAGAGAGGGAGGAGAGGAAATGAGAGGAGACGAGACGAGAGGGAGGAGAGCAGAGGAGGAGAGGAGACGAGATGAGAGGAGAGAAGAGGAGGAGAGGAGAACAGAGGAGGAGTGGAGACAAGAAGAGATGAGACGAGAGGAGATCAGAGGGAGGAGAGGAGATGAGACAAGCAGAGAGGGAGGAG